>NC_038043.1:27774066-27953276 GCF_002211085.1 Panicum hallii | reverse complement strand
TCAGATGGCTGAGGACCCAAATATTCGTTGGGATCGTGAAGGACACGCTCATACCAACGCCTTGCATTGGGAGGGCTTTCCCCGTCTTTTGTGGGAGTCACTTCAAATTTTTGGTTATGATGCACCCCCACTCTATGATGGATATAAATTTGTTGAAGCAGGCGTTCCTCGGTGTAGGGTGAAGATGACCATTCCGCAGCATCCTTCTCGTTACTTGTGGCAACCTGTCACAATTTGCACGGTTGGCCACCGCCTTGTGGATACCTTTGAGTCTACAGCACTTGAAGCTATTCACATTTTCTGTGACAAGCACCCTGAAGAAGTGGCTGCCTATCCGATTGGTTTATTCCCAGCCACAGATCCTCGTGACTCTGAGTGGACTTTCAGGATCTCTTATTATAGTCATCTATTGGGAGATCTGTCTCATGAGACACTGCAAGCTCTAATCCGATTCATGAACGTGCAGCATCAATATCAGCTGCTGCAACGTCGGAGCATAAATCAGTTGTCTAACTTAGCTCAAGCTCACCATGGAACTATCATTCAGCAGCTTGATGAGCTAAATGAGCTTCACACTGTCACAAATGCCCAAGTTGACCTGTTGGCCCAGCGCGATATGATTATCAATAACCAAGAGAACCAAATCCAGGAGAGGAGATAGTTATTGCCCAGCGCAATACCATTATTGAGTTTCTCCAGGATCAGGTTCAAGATCTCACCATTGAGCTTGATGATGCTGTCAACCATATCAACGACCTCCATGAGCAACCCGCACCACCTGTAATGTCGGACGAAAGTGAGAGTGAGGAAGAAGAAGAAGAAGAGCCAGAAGAAATAGAAGGAGAATCGGGTCTTGACTCCGAACACGGTGATCCTGCCCCAAAATCCCCAATCTAACCACTCTTCTTCTGGAAGAGTATCGTCAATGGGAAAATCTTGACGACTTTTAGCCTGTCGCTCTCCTTGTTGTAGCTGGATGTAACCTAGGTGGTGTGTAGTTTACCTAGTTATAAAGCCACTTGTTGTATGTGTGGCATGTACTATTAGGTAAGAGTTTGTAACAGTTTGAGTGTGTTGATGTAAGATGTAAGGATATTAATATTTATGTAGCAATCCAAATCTTGAGTTTTGGTTATCCTATTCAATATCGGTGCATCTGTTACAAGTGGATTGAATGGGACATATGCGTTACAATTTGTTTGATAATTGCATATTATCTGGAATTGGAGTAAGATTATGGTTGACAACGGATGTCTCCTTCATTTCAGATGGTTGGAGCTACTCGTGGAACCCCGGAAGGATTCCGGGCAGGACAACCTGGTAGTTCTGTCACATCCGATTTATAAGAACATAAATCGAGCAATCATATATGCGCCAGGATCAAGTCACGCATATATACAACAGACTATCAAGATATCACAACACATGTCACGAATAAAGCGTATAAATTATAAAATGAATATCTTTATTACAACTGAATCAAGAATCAGTTCAAGGAATGCGGAAGCGTAAAATGAATACATGAAGAACTGGGCACCACAGGGACGTCGACTGGGAGACAAACGCCTAGAAGTCGTCGAAGCCGCTGACGTAGTCCTCCACGTTGCCGGGCACTGAGCAGCAGTCGAAGATATCCGAAATAGAACAGAAGAGTAGAGAGGCAAGTGTGAGTACAAACTCGTACTCAACAAGTATAACACAAACTATGAGGCTCTAGGCTGGCTGACTCAACTGCATTAGCTTTTAGTCTTGGCAAATTTTATTAAAGCTAATTACTACAAGTGGATGAATTACCATAAACCCAATTGCATAATAAATTAGTCAGTATTAATTAAGAACTACTGAGAACCATCCAAACCAAAACCACCCGGGGAATCGCCCTCGTCAAAAGTTGATAACCCCACTAATCAGACGGAGGATCTGGGCCGCTCATGACTGTGAGCACAGCTGATATATCAGTTTTACACTCTCGAGAGGTTGCACAACTTTACCCACAAGTCGTGAGCTACGCTAGTTGTTCATCACACTTCCTTAGGTGAGATGGCTAGCAAGCACACTACGAGACCGTTACAAAGGATCACGTTGGTAAGGTGTAACCGCTAAGGATTCTGGATCAGCGACGATGGGGCCCACCTCCGGGGGTACAAGACACACAGCACAGACCAAGCCGGAGGAGCAGGGACCATTGAAGCTTACCACCCCTCTTGCCCACGCAGGTAAGTTACTCCCGAACCAACACGACCTAATTAGTAAGTCAAGACCGTCCCATACCAGTCTTGTGGTTGCGCGGTTGTCCCAGGTTGTCGCTCTATGAACCGGTCCTTATGGAGAGTGGCCAACCAAGCACTAAGCACCGTGCTAGCCCCCTAAACCATGTTTCTAACAAAAACATCTTTTAAGGACGCACAAACCACTCAAGCACACAGCACAGAGGGTCGGCTCCAGAATTAAGTTACATAAGACCATTAATCCAATTAATTAAAAAGGACCAAGATTTGTTATAGCGCAGCAACCTAGCACAACTAATCAGAAATGCAACCCATAGGATATATATAAAGGATATAAAGGTGGCTAGGAAATCCTTATAGGCATACAGAATTAAATGCGGTATGAAATTGTATTTAAAGATGATAGGAGGTTCATGTTATACTTGCCTTCCTCGTACTCTCCCGACTGCTGCTCGAACTGCTCGGAAGACGGCTGCTCCTGGTACTGGTCCAAAGGCTCCGCGTCTACTCACGATCATCAAGCATAGTCCACACATACACACACGCACAAACAATAGCAAAATATAAGAAACAGTACACCAACACAATGGAACAGCACATAAAACTAGCCTAAAACTAATCTACGCGTTACAACGATCGCGTGCATATAAAGAACACCTAAAACGGAGCTAAAACGCGAAAACTACGCTTAAAACAGGATCCAGGGACCTAATTGTAAGAAAAACAGGGCAACCAGGGGCTTCTGCACAGAACCCGAGGGCTTAGACGTAAATAAACCCTAGACACAGGGGCTAGCGCGTGAGAACACGAGGCTTGGACTGCGGGTTCAAAATCCAGGAAGCTCAGGGAGTCAAACGTGAAGGAAAGGGCCTGCCTGCAAATACTTTTTAACCTAAGCGGACGGCGGGTTGATTTCAAACAAACACAAGGACTCTTTAGCAAAAACTGCCATGGCTGAAGGGGTATGCGGCTTCTAATCTGGGCGGTTGGATCTAAATCGAACGGTTCGGACGCATCCGGGTTCGGACGGTCCGATCTGAACAGCGGGGTTCGGACGGTCCGATCTGGATCGGACTGGTCCGATCCGGCTGGCTCGCGGGGACGGCGGGTCTGCACGGCGGCACACTCCGGCGATGGCGTTCCGGCTACGGAACTGGGCTAAGGTCCACGGCATCGAGGGCAAAAGGACCGGGAAAACGTGCTGTTGCTCACCAAGGGCTCGAACTGGCCGGAGAAACAGTGTAGGGGGGTCAACGTCGATGACGGGCGGCGGCGCACGGACGGAGTTGGGGAAGAAGTTGCTGCAGAGGTCCTCCTGGCTTCTAATCACCGCGGGTCGGCTTGGGGTGTTCCTGCAGTGGTGCCACGGGGTTAGGGCAGCCCGGAACCGGCCGGCGACGAGGAAATTGGGGCGGCGGAACAGCTCACGGCGGCGGTTTCTTCGCGAAATCCTGATGATGCCGAGCTCGGAATACAAATACTGGGCTCGGGAAGCTTCTAGGAGGCGCGGCGGAACTCTTGCGGGGGATTTGGCGGTCTGAAGCACGGCGGGGCGGCTGGACCACGGTGGAACCGAGGTGACCGGAGCGGAAGAAGAAAGGGGTGGCGGTGCTGGGATCTTCGGGTGACGCAGGAGTTAGGGTTAGGGTTCCGAGGGGCGTGGGGCTGCTACTTGTAGGGCGGCGGAGCCACACTGGCGCGCGGGCCCGGGGAAAGAGGGAGCTCGCCGGAGATCTCGGGGGAAGTTGAGCGCTAGGGAAGAAGGAAGAAGGGGCCGACAGGTGGGGTCGAGCTGGGGAATGACGGAGAAAGAAAGAATGACAGAGGAAAGAACGAAAATAACTGAGAAAGGAAGGAATGACTGAGAAAGGAAAGGAATGACTGAGAAAGGAAGGGAAATGACTGAGAAAGGAAAGGAATGACTGAGAAAGGAAGGGAAATGACTGAGAAAGGAAAGGAATGACTGAGAAAGGAAAGGAATGACTGGGAAAATAAAGAATGACTGAGAAAAGAGAGAATGACTGACTCACTCTCCTGTTTCCACTCAAATCTATTGGAATTCAGTTCGAATTTGAATTCAACTTCTATGCAGTCAACCAAATAAAACTTATGCACCAGCATGAATGCACAAACACTTTAACCCTATGGTAAATTTTATTTTCCTGCGTTATAAAATTGCTTTAAATACGAGATAAACTAGAGAAAACCCTGGAAAATTTATTCGAGCCCAAATAAATTAATTAAAAATTTGAGGAAATTACCTTAGGGTGTTACAAACCTACCCCCCTTACAGGAATCTCGTCCCGAGATTCGAATAGGCTAGCTAGGAAAGAGATCGGGATATGTCTTTCTCAGCTCGTCTTCTCGCTCCCAAGTAGCCTCATCCTCCGTGTGGTAACTCCACTGAACGCGGCACATCTTGACCTTCTTGTTTCTGGTAACCCTCTCAGACGTCTCCAGAATCTTCACCGGATGCTCGACATAGGTCAGATCCTCCTGCACATCCAACCCTTCTATCGGTGCTTGCTCTTCTGGCACTCTCAAGCACTTCTTCAGCTGAGACACGTGGAACACATCGTGCACTCCTGAGAGATTGAGTGGCAACTCCAGACGATATGCCACCTCACCTTTCCGTTCCAGCACCTTGAACGGACCAATGTATCGAGGAGCTAGCTTCCCTCGTACATTAAACCTGCGGATTCCTCTCATCGGCGAGACCTTCAGATATACATGATCACCCACTGCAAAGGTCAAATCTCGGCGACGAACATCCGCATAGCTCTTCTGACGAGTCTGAGCGACCCTCAGATTCTCTCGCACCTGCTGCACCAGCTGTTCGGCCTCCTCAACAATATCCGGACCAAATACCTGCCTCTCACCAATCTGATTCCAATACAGCGGAGTCCTGCATTTCCGACCATACAGAGCCTCAAACGGGGATTTCTTCAGACTGGCCTGATAACTGTTGTTATAAGAAAACTCTGCATACGGCAGGCATTTATCCCAGCTGGTACCATACTGAATAGCGCAGGCTCGAAGCATATCTTCCAACACTTGGTTGGTTCTTTCTGTCTGCCCATCTGTCTGAGGATGATAAGCGGTACTGAAGCGCAGCTTCGTATCCAACGAATCATGCAATTGCTCCCAGAACCGTGAAGTGAACTGAGATCCTCGATCAGATATGATCTTCTTCGGCACACCATGCAGACAGACGATCCTGGAGATGTACAACTCTGCGAGTCTAGCACCGGAGTAAGTAGTGTTTACCGGAATGAAGTGAGCAACCTTCGTCAACCGGTCCACTACTACCCATATGGAGTTGTACCCTTTCTGAGTACGAGGCAAGCCAACGATGAAGTCCATAGTGATCTCCTCCCATTTCCACTCTGGAATCTTCAACGGCTGCAATAACCCTGCTGGCCTCTGATGCTCTGCCTTGACACGCTGACAAGTGTCGCAGATAGCCACGTACTCCGCAACGGAACGCTTCATTCCAGACCACCAGAATCGTTCCTTCAGGTCATAATACATCTTCGTGCTGCCTGGATGGATGGAATACGCTGTATCATGAGCCTCACTCAGAATCAGCTTCCTGAGGTCCGCTACATCCGGCACACATATACGACCCTTGTACCACAAGGTACCCTGATCATCCTCCTGAAATGTGGAGCCTTGCCAATCTTGAGCAACTCACGAATCTCCTGTAGCTTCTGATCCTCCTTCTGATGCTGCCTGATCTCAGCCTCTAGAGTGGGCTCCGCCTCGAACGATGTGCCCGAGGTATGATGCAAGAAACCCAGACTCAACCGCTCAAACTCCTCGCATAACTCCTGAGGCATCTGAAAAGCCACGGCCATGTTAACATAGGTCTTCCTGCTCAGAGCATCTGCTACAACATTAGCCTTGCCCGGATGATAGTGAATCTCCAGGTCATAATCCTTGACCAACTCTAGCCATCTTCTCTGTCGCATATTCAGCTCACTCTGGGTGAAAATATACTTGAGGCTCTTGTGATCGGTGTAAATATCACACCTCTGCCCAAACAAGTAATGCCTCCATATCTTCAGAGCATGCACAACTGCGGCTAACTCCAGATCATGAGTGGGATAATTCAGCTCGTGCCGGCGCAACTGCCGCGAGGCATAAGCTATCACTCTGCCTTCCTGCATCAGGACGCAACCAAGACCATCTCTCGAAGCATCACAATACACTGTGAACCTCTTGCTCTGGTCGGGCAGAGTAAGGACTGGCGCCGTAGTCAACCTCTTCTTCAGCTCCTCGAAGGCATTCTGACGCTTATCAGTCCAAAAGAAACCCACGTCCTTCTCCAGCAAGGAAGTCAACGGCTTCGCAATCTTGGAGAAATTCTCGATGAACCTCCGATAATAACCTGCTAAGCCCAGAAAAGAGCGGACTTCCTTCACTGTCTGCGGTACAACCCAGTCAAGCACATCCTTCACCTTTCCGGGGTCCACAGCAATACCTCCCTTGGAGATGACATGACCGAGGAATGGAACCTCGTCAATCCAGAACTCGCACTTGCTGAGCTTGGCATACAGCTTGTGCTCTCTGAGCCTCTGCAACACAAGCCTCAGATGCTTCTCATGCTCCGCTTCTGACTTGGAATATATCAGGATATCATCAATAAATATCACCACAAAGGTGTCCAGATAATCCATGAAAACCTTGTTCATCAGATGCATGAAGAAAGCCGGAGCATTGGTCAAGCCAAAGGACATGACCGTATACTCGTATAACCCATACTTGCAGGTGAATGCCGTCTTCTGAATATCCTCAGGACGAATCTTCAGCTGATGATAACCCGAACGCAGATCAATCTTCGAGAATACACAAGCACCCTGGAGCTGATCAAAGAGATCCTCAATACGGGGCAATGGATGCTTGTTCTTGATAGTGACTGCATTCAGATCCCGATAATCGACGCACATCCTCTTCGCACCATCCTTCTTCTCTACAAGCAATACAGGAAAAGCCCAAGGAGAGAAACTGCGACGGATATAACCCTTAGCTAGCAACTCGTCGACAGTCTTCTTAACCTCCTCATGCTCGACAGGAGCCATACGATAGGGCCTCTTAGCAATAGGAGCTGTGCCAGGCAAGAGATCAATAGAAAACTCAATGTCGCGATCAGGCGGCATACCTGGCAAATCATCCGGAAAGACATCCGGGAATTCAGACACCACGCGAATACCATCCGTGGGTCTAGCCTCCATCTGATGAAGAAATCCAGAAGGCTCTGTGGCACCAACAGTGACTTCCTGACCATTCGGTGCTGACAGAAGAACAGTCCTCTGAGCACAATCGATCCGGACTCCCCACTTAGCAAGGGTCTCCATCCCGAGGATCACATCAATACCCTTGGTGTCTAGCACCATCAGATTTGCACTGAAATCTACCCCCCTTATGGCCACACTGACTCTGGGACAGAAAACATGAGACCTCAACTGTCCTCCCGGTGAAGATACTAACATGCACCTCTTTAATGTGCTAGTAGGAATACCATGACGCTCAACAAAAGACTGGGTGATGAAAGAATGTGTAGCACCAGTATCGAAAAGCACTGTAGCAGGATGGGCATTAACCATGAACGTACCAATACCACGTTAGGAGCCTCGGCCGCTGACTCGGCCGTCACATGGTTCACCCTGCCCTGAGCTGGGGCCTTGGGCTGTGCTGCACGCCCCTGCTGTCCCGCCTGCGCCTTCCGAGGGCAGACGTTGGCGTAGTGCCCCGGCTCGCCGCAGTGGAAGCACACTCGAGGAAATGCAGCGGCCTGCTGCCCGGCAGGAGGAGTGGGCGCTCCCTGCCTCTGAGCTGGTGGAGCCGGAGGCGCTGGAAGCCTCTGACCCTGTCCCGCCTGCTGCTGCTGCTGAGGACGAGGCGGAAGCTGCTGCCGCTGCTGGTACTGCTGGGGCGGCCTCTGCTGCTGCTGCTGTGGAGGGTACTGGTAGCGGGGACGGGTGTTGCTGCCCGAAGAGGATGGAGCCATCTTCCTCTTCTTGTCCTCAATCTCCCGGCGCTTACGCTCGGTGTTGAGGGCCGCATCAACCAGCTGGTTGAAGTTGTCGAAGCGGTGGTTCAGCAGCGCATACTGGATGTGATCATCCAGCCCCTCCTTGAAGTACTCCTGCTTATCGCTATCACGAGCGACGTCAGCAGGGGCGTAGCGGGCAAGCTGAAGGAAGCGGTCACGGTACTCCGTCACCATCATCGATCCCTGAAACCACGTACATAGATAACAAGGATGGGAACCGCTCAACTGGTTAGGTTTTATGAAAGAAATCGAGGATGGATCAAGCTCAAAAGGAATGGTAGGGAATTCCGTTAAATTTTTACCTGCTTAAGGGCACGGAACTCCTTCTGCTTCATCTTCATGATGCCCTCAGGAATGTGATGGTTCCTGAAACGCTCACGGAACTGGTCCCACGTGAGAGCCTCACGATCCCGAGCTGGGTAGGACTCCCACCAGTCAAGAGCGGAGCCTCGCAGCTGCCCGGCTGCGTAAAGGACTCGCTCACGGTCGTCGCACTGCGCAACAACCAACTGGCGCTCCACCGAGCGAAGCCAGTCGTCTGCCTGGAGTGGGTCCGTGGCGTGAGAGAAGGTCGGAGGATGACCTCTCAGGAAATCCGCACGCCGATCACGAGGCTGAGGTGGCGGAGGAGGCGGCGGCTGGGCATGGATCTGCTGCAGAGCCTGAACGGTGGTGTTCAGGGTAGCCATCATCTGCATCTGGAGCTGGAAGAACTGCTCCGGGGTCAGTGGTGGAGGCATCGGTAGCGGCTGACCAGTACTCTGGTTGTTCTGCTCCTGCTGGTCAGAACCGGAACCGGTGCGCCTGGTGTTCACCATCTGATTGCAACAAACGAAACTTATGAGAATAAGATATGGTGCCGCTGAGGAGATGAAACTTCGATAGGATATAACAGAGAGAAAGGATTATAGGTTTTACCCCCAACGTTCTAACTCAATTTTATTATTTAGTTCAAGTTGGATTAGGTCGATTTGCATGAACAAGTTTAACTACTAGCCTATGCAATCAACCAAAAATCCAAATCAAGCATTTGCACAATAACAAACATTCAACATTCACAAATTAGTCGAGTTTTTCACACTACTCGACTAACACACTCGTTCTAGCGTATTTCCATCGGGACATCTTAAACTTATAACTTATAGGATTAGGCGACTCAGGCCAACGTCTACGGAAAACTCAAGCTACTCTCTCAGAAAAGGCGGGGAAAACAGCAAATCGAGGGCTTAAGACTCAAGGAATATAAGCAGAATCATGATGGTTGAGGATTTGCGGAGGCAAGCAAGCGAACAGAAGTCCTAAACTCGGCCAATTCTACCTAGGCTTCGTCCTACAGTCGACACGGCTCTGATACCAATCTGTCACACCCGATTTATAAGAACATAAATCGAGCAATCATATATGCGCCAGGATCAAGTCACGCATATATACAACAGACTATCAAGATATCACAACACATGTCACGAATAAAGCGTATAAATTATAAAATGAATATCTTTATTACAACTGAATCAAGAATCAGTTCAAGGAATGCGGAAGCGTAAAATGAATACATGAAGAACTGGGCACCACAGGGACGTCGACTGGGAGACAAACGCCTAGAAGTCGTCGAAGCCGCTGACGTAGTCCTCCACGTTGCCGGGCACTGAGCAGCAGTCGAAGATATCCGAAATAGAACAGGAGAGTAGAGAGGCAAGTGTGAGTACAAACTCGTACTCAACAAGTATAACACAAACTATGAGGCTCTAGGCTGGCTGACTCAACTGCATTAGCTTTTAGTCTTGGCAAATTTTATTAAAGCTAATTACTACAAGTGGATGAATTACCATAAACCCAATTGCATAATAAATTAGTCAGTATTAATTAAGAACTACTGAGAACCATCCAAACCAAAACCACCCGGGGAATCGCCCTCGTCAAAAGTTGATAACCCCACTAATCAGACGGAGGATCTGGGCCGCTCATGACTGTGAGCACAGCTGATATATCAGTTTTACACTCTCGAGAGGTTGCACAACTTTACCCACAAGTCGTGAGCTACGCTAGTTGTTCATCACACTTCCTTAGGTGAGATGGCTAGCAAGCACACTACGAGACCGTTACAAAGGATCACGTTGGTAAGGTGTAACCGCTAAGGATTCTGGATCAGCGACGATGGGGCCCACCTCCGGGGGTACAAGACACACAGCACAGACCAAGCCGGAGGAGCAGGGACCATTGAAGCTTACCACCCCTCTTGCCCACGCAGGTAAGTTACTCCCGAACCAACACGACCTAATTAGTAAGTCAAGACCGTCCCATACCAGTCTTGTGGTTGCGCGGTTGTCCCAGGTTGTCGCTCTATGAACCGGTCCTTATGGAGAGTGGCCAACCAAGCACTAAGCACCGTGCTAGCCCCCTAAACCATGTTTCTAACAAAAACATCTTTTAAGGACGCACAAACCACTCAAGCACACAGCACAGAGGGTCGGCTCCAGAATTAAGTTACATAAGACCATTAATCCAATTAATTAAAAAGGACCAGATTTGTTATAGCGCAGCAACCTAGCACAACTAATCAGAAATGCAACCCATAGGATATATATAAAGGATATAAAGGTGGCTAGGAAATCCTTATAGGCATACAGAATTAAATGCGGTATGAAATTGTATTTAAAGATGATAGGAGGTTCATGTTATACTTGCCTTCCTCGTACTCTCCCGACTGCTGCTCGAACTGCTCGGAAGACGGCTGCTCCTGGTACTGGTCCAAAGGCTCCGCGTCTACTCACGATCATCAAGCATAGTCCACACATACACACACGCACAAACAATAGCAAAATATAAGAAACAGTACACCAACACAATGGAACAGCACATAAAACTAGCCTAAAACTAATCTACGCGTTACAACGATCGCGTGCATATAAAGAACACCTAAAACGGAGCTAAAACGCGAAAACTACGCTTAAAACAGGATCCAGGGACCTAATTGTAAGAAAAACAGGGCAACCAGGGGCTTCTGCACAGAACCCGAGGGCTTAGACGTAAATAAACCCTAGACACAGGGGCTAGCGCGTGAGAACACGAGGCTTGGACTGCGGGTTCAAAATCCAGGAAGCTCAGGGAGTCAAACGTGAAGGAAAGGGCCTGCCTGCAAATACTTTTTAACCTAAGCGGGACGGCGGGTTGATTTCAAACAAACACAAGGACTCTTTAGCAAAACTGCCATGGCTGAAGGGGTATGCGGCTTCTAATCTGGGCGGTTGGATCTAAATCGAACGGTTCGGACGCATCCGGGTTCGGACGGTCCGATCTGAACAGCGGGGTTCGGACGGTCCGATCTGGATCGGACTGGTCCGATCCGGCTGGCTCGCGGGGACGGCGGGTCTGCACGGCGGCACACTCCGGCGATGGCGTTCCGGCTACGGAACTGGGCTAAGGTCCACGGCATCGAGGGCAAAAGGACCGGGAAAACGTGCTGTTGCTCACCAAGGGCTCGAACTGGCCGGAGAAACAGTGTAGGGGGGTCAACGTCGATGACGGGCGGCGGCGCACGGACGGAGTTGGGGAAGAAGTTGCTGCAGAGGTCCTCCTGGCTTCTAATCACCGCGGGTCGGCTTGGGGTGTTCCTGCAGTGGTGCCACGGGGTTAGGGCAGCCCGGAACCGGCCGGCGACGAGGAAATTGGGGCGGCGGAACAGCTCACCGGCGGCGGTTTCTTCGCGAAATCCCGATGATGCCGAGCTCGGAATACAAATACTGGGCTCGGGAAGCTTCTAGGAGGCGCGGCGGAACTCTTGCGGGGGATTTGGCGGTCTGAAGCACGGCGGGGCGGCTGGACCACGGTGGAACCGAGGTGACCGGAGCGGAAGAAGAAAGGGGTGGCGGTGCTGGGATCTTCGGGTGACGCAGGAGTTAGGGTTAGGGTTCCGAGGGGCGTGGGGCTGCTACTTGTAGGGCGGCGGAGCCACACTGGCGCGCGGGCCCGGGGAAAGAGGGAGCTCGCCGGAGATCTCGGGGGAAGTTGAGCGCTAGGGAAGAAGGAAGAAGGGGCCGACAGGTGGGGTCGAGCTGGGGAATGACGGAGAAAGAAAGAATGACAGAGGAAAGAACGAAAATAACTGAGAAAGGAAGGAATGACTGAGAAAGGAAAGGAATGACTGAGAAAGGAAGGGAAATGACTGAGAAAGGAAAGGAATGACTGAGAAAGGAAGGGAAATGACTGAGAAAGGAAAGGAATGACTGAGAAAGGAAAGGAATGACTGGGAAAATAAAGAATGACTGAGAAAAGAGAGAATGACTGACTCACTCTCCTGTTTCCACTCAAATCTATTGGAATTCAGTTCGAATTTGAATTCAACTTCTATGCAGTCAACCAAATAAAACTTATGCACCAGCATGAATGCACAAGCACTTTAACCCTATGGTAAATTTTATTTTCCTGCGTTATAAAATTGCTTTAAATACGAGATAAACTAGAGAAAACCCTGGAAAATTTATTCGAGCCCAAATAAATTAATTAAAAATTTGAGGAAATTACCTTAGGGTGTTACAAACCTACCCCCCTTACAGGAATCTCGTCCCGAGATTCGAATAGGCTAGCTAGGAAAGAGATCGGGATATGTCTTTCTCAGCTCGTCTTCTCGCTCCCAAGTAGCCTCATCCTCCGTGTGGTAACTCCACTGAACGCGGCACATCTTGACCTTCTTGTTTCTGGTAACCCTCTCAGACGTCTCCAGAATCTTCACCGGATGCTCGACATAGGTCAGATCCTCCTGCACATCCAACCCTTCTATCGGTGCTTGCTCTTCTGGCACTCTCAAGCACTTCTTCAGCTGAGACACGTGGAACACATCGTGCACTCCTGAGAGATTGAGTGGCAACTCCAGACGATATGCCACCTCACCTTTCCGTTCCAGCACCTTGAACGGACCAATGTATCGAGGAGCTAGCTTCCCTCGTACATTAAACCTGCGGATTCCTCTCATCGGCGAGACCTTCAGATATACATGATCACCCACTGCAAAGGTCAAATCTCGGCGACGAACATCCGCATAGCTCTTCTGACGAGTCTGAGCGACCCTCAGATTCTCTCGCACCTGCTGCACCAGCTGTTCGGCCTCCTCAACAATATCCGGACCAAATACCTGCCTCTCACCAATCTGATCCCATACAGCGGAGTCCTGCATTTCCGACCATACAGAGCCTCAAACGGGGATTTCTTCAGACTGGCCTGATAACTGTTGTTATAAGAAAACTCTGCATACGGCAGGCATTTATCCCAGCTGGTACCATACTGAATAGCGCAGGCTCGAAGCATATCTTCCAACACTTGGTTGGTTCTTTCTGTCTGCCCATCTGTCTGAGGATGATAAGCGGTACTGAAGCGCAGCTTCGTATCCAACGAATCATGCAATTGCTCCCAGAACCGTGAAGTGAACTGAGATCCTCGATCAGATATGATCTTCTTCGGCACACCATGCAGACAGACGATCCTGGAGATGTACAACTCTGCGAGTCTAGCACCGGAGTAAGTAGTGTTTACCGGAATGAAGTGAGCAACCTTCGTCAACCGGTCCACTACTACCCATATGGAGTTGTACCCTTTCTGAGTACGAGGCAAGCCAACGATGAAGTCCATAGTGATCTCCTCCCATTTCCACTCTGGAATCTTCAACGGCTGCAATAACCCTGCTGGCCTCTGATGCTCTGCCTTGACACGCTGACAAGTGTCCAGATAGCCACGTACTCCGCAACGGAACGCTTCATTCCGGACCACCAGAATCGTTCCTTCAGGTCATAATACATCTTCGTGCTGCCTGGATGGATAGAATACGCTGTATCATGAGCCTCACTCAGAATCAACTTCCTGAGATCGCTACATCCGGCACACATATACGACCCTTGTACCACAGGGTACCCTGATCATCCTCCTGAAATGAGGGGCTTGCCAATCTTGAGCAACCCACGAATCTCCTGCAGCTTCTGATCTCCTTCTGATGCTGCCTGATCTCGCCTCTAGAGTGGGCTCGCCTCGAACGATGTACCCGAGGTGTGATGCAAGAAACCCAGACTCAACCGCTCGAACTCCTCGCATAACTCCTGAGGCATCTGAAAAGCCACGGCCATGTTAACATAGCTCTCCTGCTTAGAGCATCTGCTACAACATTGGCCTTGCCCGGATGATAGTGAATCTCCAGGTCATAATCCTTGACCAACTCTAGCCATCTTCTCTGTCGCATATTCAGCTCACTCTGGGTGAAAATATACTTGAGACTCTTGTGATCAGTGTAAATATCACACCTTTGCCCAAACAAGTAATGCCTCCATATCTTCAGAGCATGCACAACTGCGGCTAACTCCAGATCATGAGTGGGATAATTCAGCTCGTGCCGGCGCAGCTGCCGCGAGGCATAAGCTATCACTCTGCCTTCCTGCATCAGACGCAACCAAGACCATCCCTCGAAGCATCACAATACACAGTGAACCTCTTGCTCTGGTCTGGCAGAGTAAGGACTGGCGCCGTAGTCAACCTCTTCTTCAACTCCTCGAAGGCACTCTGACGCTCATCAGTCCAAGAGAAATCCACACCCTTCTCTAGCAAGGAAGTCAAAGGCTTCGCAATTTGGAGAAATTCTCAATGAACCTCCGGTAATAACCTGCTAAGCCCAGAAAAGAGCGGACTTCCTTCACCGTCTGCGGTACAACCCAGTCAAGCACATCCTTAACCTTTCCGGGGTCCACAGCAATACCTCCCTTGGAGATACATGACCGAGGAACGGAACCTCGTCAATCCAAAACTCGCACTTGCTGAGCTTGGCATACAGCTGGTGCTCTCTGAGCCTCTGCAACACAAGCCTCAGATGCTTCTCATGCTCCACTTCTGACTTGGAATATATCAGGATATCATCAATAAATATCACCACGAAGGTGTCCAGATAATCCATGAAAACCTTGTTCATCAGATGCATGAAGAAAGCCGGAGCATTAGTCAAGCCGAAAGGACATGACCGTATACTCGTAGAGCCCATACTTGCAGGTGAATGCCGTCTTCTGAATATCCTCAGGACGAATCTTCAGCTGATGATAACCCGAACGCAGATCAATCTTCGAGAATACACAAGCACCCTGAAGCTGATCGAAAAGATCCTCAATACGAGGCAATGGATGCTTGTTCTTGATAGTGACTGCATTCAGATCCCGATAATCGACGCACATCCTCTTCGCGCCATCCTTCTTCTCTACAAGCAATACAGGAAAAGCCCAAGGAGAGAAACTGCGACGGATATAACCCTTAGCTAGCAACTCGTCGACAGTCTTCTTAACCTCCTCATGTTCGACAGGAGCCATACGATAGGGCCTCTTAGCAATAGGAGCTGTGCCAGGCAAGAGATCAATAGAAAACTCAATGTCGCGATCAGGCGGCATACCTGGCAAATCATCCGGAAAAACATCCGGGAATTCAGACACCACGCGAATACCATCCGTGGGTCTAGCCTCCATCTGATGAAGAAATCCAGAAGGCTCTGTAGCTCCAACAGTGACCTCCTGACCATCCGGTGCTGACAGAAGAACCGTCCTCTGAGCACAATCTATCCGGACTCCCCACTTAGCAAGAGTCTCCATCCCAAGGATCACATCAATGCCCTTGGAGTCAAGCACCATCAGATTCGCACTGAAATCTACCCCCCTTATGGCCACACTGACTCTGGGACAGAAGACATGAGACCTCAACTGCCCTCCCGGTGAAGATACTAACATGCACCTCTTTAATGTGCTAGTAGGAATACCATGATGCTCAACAAAAGACTGGGTGATGAAGGAATGTGTAGCACCAGTATCAAAAAGCACTGTAGCAGGATGGGCATTAACCATGAACGTACCAATAACCACGTTAGGAGCCTCGGCCGCTGACTCGGCCGTCACGTGGTTCACCCTGCCCTGAGCTGGGGCCTTGGGCGGTGCTGCACGGCCCTGCTGTCCTGCCTGTGCCTTCCGAGGGCAGACGTTGGCGTAGTGCCCTGGCTCGCCGCAGTGGAAGCACACTCGAGGAAGTGCCGGAGCCTGCTGCCCAGGAGGAGGAGTGGGCGCTCCCTGCCTCTGAGCTGGTGGAGCCGGAGGCGCCGGAAGCCTCTGACCCTGTCCCGCCTGCTGCTGCTGCTGAGGACGAGGCGGAAACTGCTGCCGCTGCTGGTACTGCTGGGGCGGCCTCTGCTGCTGCTGCTGAGGATGCTGATAGCGGGGACGGGTGTTGCTGCCCGAAGAGGATGGAGCCATCTTCCTCTTCTTATCCTCAATCTCCCGGCGCTTGCGCTCGGTGTTGAGGGCCGCATCAACCAGCTGGTTGAAGTTGTCGAAGCGATGGTTCAGCAGCGCATACTGGATGTGATCATCCAATCCCTCCTTGAAGTACTCCTGCTTATCGCTATCACGAGCGACGTCAGCAGGGGCGTAGCGGGCAAGCTGAAGGAAACGGTCACGATACTCCGTCACCGTCATCGACCCCTGAAATAACGGACACAGATAACAAGGATAGAAATCGCTCAATTAATCAGGTTTACGAAAGAAGTCAAGGATAGATCAAGCTCAAGAGATTGCGGAGAATTCCATTCAAATTTACCTGCTTAAGGGCACGGAACTCCTTCTGCTTCATCTTCATAATGCCCTCAGGAATGTGATGGTTCCTGAAACGCTCACGGAACTGGTCCCACGTGAGAGCGTCACGATCCCGAGCTGGGTAGGACTCCCACCAGTCAAGAGCGGAGCCTCGCAGCTGCCCTGCTGCGTACAGAACCCGCTCTCGGTCGTCGCACTGCGCAACAACCAACTGGCGCTCTACCGAACGAAGCCAGTCGTCCGCCTGGAGTGGGTCCGTGGCGTGAGAGAAGGTCGGAGGGTGACCTCTCAGGAAATCCGCACGCCTGTCGCGAGGCTGAGGCGGCGGAGGAGGCGGTGGCTGGGCGTGAATCTGCTGCAGAGCCTGAACGGTGTTGTTCAGGGTGGCCATCATCTGCATCTGGAGCTGGAAGAACTGCTCCGGGGTCAGTGGTGGCGGCATCGGCAGCGGCTGACCAGTACCCTGGTTGTTCTGCTCCTGCTGGTCAGAACTGGAACCGGTGCGTCTAGTGTTCACCATCTGATTGCAATAAACGAAACTTATGAGAATAAGATATGGTGCCGCTGAGGAGATGAAACTTCGATAGGATATAACAGAGAGAAAGGATTATAGGTTTTACCCCCAACGTTCTAACTCAATTTTATTATTTAGTTCAAGTTGGATTAGGTCGATTTGCATGAACAAGTTTAACTACTAGCCTATGCAATCAACCAAAAATCCAAATCAAGCATTTGCACAATAACAAACATTCAACATTCACAAATTAGTCGAGTTTTTCACACTACTCGACTAACACACTCGTTCTAGCGTATTTCCATCGGGACATCTTAAACTTATAACTTATAGGATTAGGCGACTCAGGCCAACGTCTACGGAAAACTCAAGCTACTCTCTCAGAAAAGGCGGGGAAAACAGCAAATCGAGGGCTTAAGACTCAAGGAATATAAGCAGAATCATGATGGTTGAGGATTTGCGGAGGCAAGCAAGCGAACAGAAGTCCTAAACTCGGCCAATTCTACCTAGGCTTCGTCCTACAGTCGACACGGCTCTGATACCAATCTGTCACACCCGATTTATAAAAACATAAATCGAGCAATCATATATGCGCCAGGATCAAGTCACGCATATATACAACAGATTATCAAGATATAACAACACATGTCACGAATAACATTAATATAAATCGTAAACGAATCAATAAAATGAATTATTTTTATTACAACCGAATCAAGAATCGGTTCAAGAGTTGCGGAAGCGTAAAATAGATACATGAAGAGCTGGGCACCACAGGGACGTCGACTGGGAGACAAACGCCTAGAAGTCGTCGAAGCCGCTGACGTAGTCCTCCACGTTGCCGGGCACTGAGCAGCAGTCGAAGATATCCGAAATAGAACAGAAGAGTAGAGAGGCAAGTGTGAGTACAAACTCGTACTCAACAAGTATAACACAAACTATGAGGCTCTAGGCTGGCTGACTCAACTGCATTAGCTTTTAGTCTTGGCAAATTTTATTAAAGCTAATTACTACAAGTGGATGAATTACCATAAACCCAATTGCATAATAAATTAGTCAGTATTAATTAAGAACTACTGAGAACCATCCAAACCAAAACCACCCGGGGAATCGCCCTCGTCAAAAGTTGATAACCCCACTAATCAGACGGAGGATCTGGGCCGCTCATGACTGTGAGCACAGCTGATATATCAGTTTTACACTCTCGAGAGGTTGCACAACTTTACCCACAAGTCGTGAGCTACGCTAGTTGTTCATCACACTTCCTTAGGTGAGATGGCTAGCAAGCACACTACGAGACCGTTACAAAGGATCACGTGGGTAAGGTGTAACCGCTAAGGATTCTGGATCAGCGACGATGGGGCCCACCTCCGGGGGTACAAGACACACAGCACAGACCAAGCCGGAGGAGCAGGGACCATTGAAGCTTACCACCCCTCTTGCCCACGCAGGTAAGTTACTCCCGAACCAACACGACCTAATTAGTAAGTCAAGACCGTCCCATTCCAGTCTTGTGGTTGCGCGGTTGTCCCAGGTTGTCGCTCTATGAACCGGTCCTTAGGGAGAGTGGCCAACCAAGCACTAAGCACCGTGCTGGCCCCCTAAACCATGTTTCTAACAAAAACATCTTTTAAGGACGCACAAACCACTCAAGCACACAGCACAGAGGGTCGGCTCCAGAATTAAGTTGCATAAGATCATTAACAAATTAATTAAAAAGGACCAGGTGTGTTATAGCGCAGCAACCTAGCACAACTAACCAAAATGCAACCCAAAGGATATAGATAAAGGATATAAAGTGGCTAGGAAAGTCCTTATAGGCATACAGTATTAAAATGCAGTATGAAATTGTATTTAAAGAGTGATAGGAGGTTCATGTTATACTTGCCTTCCTCGTACTCTCCCGACTGCTGCTCGAACTGCTCGGAAGACGGCTGCTCCTGGTACTGGTCCAAAGGCTCCGCGTCTACTCACGATCATCAAGCATAGTCCACACATACACACACGCACAAACAATAGCAAAATATAAGAAACAGTACACCAACACAATGGAACAGCACATAAAACTAGCCTAAAACTAATCTACGCGTTACAACGATCGCGTGCATATAAAGAACACCTAAAACGGAGCTAAAACGCGAAAACTACGCTTAAAACAGGATCCAGGGACCTAATTGTAAGAAAAACAGGGCAACCAGGGGCTTCTGCACAAAACCCGAGGGCTTAGACGTAAATAAACCCTAGACACAGGGGCTAGCGCGTGAGAACACGAGGCTTGGACTGCGGGTTCAAAATCCAGGAAGCTCAGGGAGTCAAACGTGAAGGAAAGGGCCTGCCTGCAAATACTTTTTAACCTAAGCGGGACGGCGGGTTGATTTCAAACAAACACAAGGACTCTTTAGCAAAACTGCCATGGCTGAAGGGGTATGCGGCTTCTAATCTGGGCGGTTGGATCTAAATCGAACGGTTCGGACGCATCCGGGTTCGGACGGTCCGATCTGAACAGCGGGGTTCGGACGGTCCGATCTGGATCGGACTGGTCCGATCCGGCTGGCTCGCGGGGACGGCGGGTCTGCACGGCGGCACACTCCGGCGATGGCGTTCCGGCTACGGAACTGGGCTAAGGTCCACGGCATCGAGGGCAAAAGGACCGGGAAAACGTGCTGTTGCTCACCAAGGGCTCGAACTGGCCGGAGAAACAGTGTAGGGGGGTCAACGTCGATGACGGGCGGCGGCGCACGGACGGAGTTGGGGAAGAAGTTGCTGCAGAGGTCCTCCTGGCTTCTAATCACCGCGGGTCGGCTTGGGGTGTTCCTGCAGAGGTGCCACGGGGTTAGGGCAGCCCGGAACCGGCCGGCGACGAGGAAATTGGGGCGGCGGAACAGCTCACCGGCGGCGGTTTCTTCGCGAAATCCCGATGATGCCGAGCTCGGAATACAAATACTGGGCTCGGGAAGCTTCTAGGAGGCGCGGCGGAACTCTTGCGGGGGATTTGGCGGTCTGAAGCACGGCGGGGCGGCTGGACCACGGTGGAACCGAGGTGACCGGAGCGGAAGAAGAAAGGGGTGGCGGTGCTGGGATCTTCGGGTGACGCAGGAGTTAGGGTTAGGGTTCCGAGGGGCGTGGGGCCGCTACTTGTAGGGCGGCGGAGCCACACTGGCGCGCGGGCCCGGGGAAAGAGGGAGCTCGCCGGAGATCTCGGGGGAAGTTGAGCGCTAGGGAAGAAGGAAGAAGGGGCCGACAGGTGGGGTCGAGCTGGGGAATGACGGAGAAAGAAAGAATGACAGAGGAAAGAACGAAAATAACTGAGAAAGGAAGGAATGACTGAGAAAGGAAAGGAATGACTGAGAAAGGAAGGGAAATGACTGAGAAAGGAAAGGAATGACTGAGAAAGGAAGGGAAATGACTGAGAAAGGAAAGGAATGACTGAGAAAGGAAAGGAATGACTGGGAAAATAAAGAATGACTGAGAAAAGAGAGAATGACTGACTCACTCTCCTGTTTCCACTCAAATCTATTGGAATTCAGTTCGAATTTGAATTCAACTTCTATGCAGTCAACCAAATAAAACTTATGCACCAGCATGAATGCACAAACACTTTAACCCTATGGTAAATTTTATTTTCCTGCGTTATAAAATTGCTTTAAATACGAGATAAACTAGAGAAAACCCTGGAAAATTTATTCGAGCCCAAATAAATTAATTAAAAATTTGAGGAAATTACCTTAGGGTGTTACAGCGTGCCTTCCCCCGGAGATCACCATGGGCTCTCTGCGAGTCCGATCCTTTGATGAGGAAATGCAGGAACAGGAGCGTCGCCAAGACGTGGACCTCGTCGATGAGCGCAGATGGCGAGCAGCAGTCCGAAACGCACGATACAACCAAGCGCTCCGGCGCTACCACCAACGGTTTGTGCGTAGCAGGGAGCTCCGGGTCGGGGACCTAGTCCTAAGGCGGATCCTGAACCGAGAAGGCATGCACAAGCTCTCCCCCGGTTGGGAGGGGCCCTTCAAGGTGACAAAGGTGTGCCGACCCGGATCTGTTCGATTGGCTGCGGAGGATGGTATGCAACTACCCAATCCATGGAACATTGAGCACCTCCGTAAGTTTTATCCCTAGGACCCGGTTGAGAGGAAATTTTTCCTTTGTAATTGGTAGCATTCCCGTGCGGATCAGGGCGGTAGAGGTCCGCCCTCATAAACCCGGCCCCTGGCATACATCGCACAACTCTTCTGTACCAATTCGTTAAGGAAAAATTTGTTCTCAAATGCGTCCTTAAAGTCTATGTGACCCTGTATTTTTTCGCTTCTTATTACGCTAACCCCCCACGTGTTCTTCACGTCTGTGCTGTGCCTAAGGCCTCCTCTAAGTTACTACGCAACGTCTCTGCCCGGGACCTCTGTTTCACAGGAAAAAAGGAACCGGACCCCTGTGAACTGGCTTCAGGGAAACGCGCTCGCCCTATGCTGGGGTCCAGGGTTGTGTAGCCGCTTAGCCTGGTTCCGTACCCTAAGCCTACACGCCCTGCCCTCCTAGGGTGAGCGCCGTTGTACCTCGAACCATGCTCCAAGGACCGGGACCCCTTTTAATCCTCGAATGTAGGTCCTAGTGCTCTGGCTTGCTACGCAACTTAGGCGGACTCCGCTGGCCAGACCGGGAACCTGTGGGGACGTCTACTAAGCGTCGATCCTAAGTCATGTGCAGGACCTCGGTTTTATGGCAGCTAGTCCCATCCTATCGCGACTACCTCCCAGGGGGCCACGGGACCTCGGTGTGCCCAAAAGTACTTTGGCACTTTGCAGATCGACAACCAGGAAAACAGTTAAGTTTTTCGCAAAAAAGTAGACATATGGAATACTTAAACGCATTACTGAAAACAGCAATATAAAGTTATCTTACAATAACTAAAGTTATGTTACAAAAGAAATAACTAAAAAGATACTAGCACTACTGCTCTGGTGGTCCGGAGGCACTCCCACTCTCTGCAGGTTCAGGGCGTCGCCGGAGGCGGGCCGCGACCAGGTCCACTGCCTCCTGGACTCCTTCCCGCGCAGCGGCTGCCGTTGCCTGGAGGGGTCCGACCAGGACGGGAGTCAGCTGGACGGCAGGATCATGGCTCCGGAGGCTGGTGAGGATGTACTCCGCCATCCCCCGGGCAACCACTCGTCCTTCTGCCTCCAGGAGCTCCTGTAGGCCGGCCTCCGCATCTTGTAGCCGCCTGGCGGTGGAGTCCAGCAGCTGGAGTGCGGCGCCGTAAGGTGAAGGGGCCTCCGGCACCCAGATGGGGTTGGCCCCGAGCGCCTCTAGCAGAGGGTTCACCGTGCCAACCCATCTTGTCAATCGGTTGGCGCCTGCGTGCTGCTCTGCCAGGAGCCCCTCCACCTTGGTCTCCCTCTCCTGGAGCGCTGCCTCGCGCTCCTGGAGCCTCCGGTACCCGGCTTCCAGCTCCTTCTCTACGGCCTCTTCCCGCTTCTGGAGCTCCTGCAGCCGGGCCACCTCCTCTGCCTCTCGGGCGGCCAGCTCTTGTTCTTTCTTCGCTGCTGCCGCCACCTGTTCTGCGAGGGAGGCCTGTTGCGCCTCGGCCGTTGTAAACGCCTCCCTCGCCGCCTCCGCCAGCTCCCGGGCGGCCCGCTCCCTGGCCGTCGCCGCCTCCTTCAGCCTCTCCGCGACGATCTGCGCCTCGAGGGCCTCCTTTTCCCGCCGGTTGGCCGCCTTCTCCCGCTGGAGCGCCGCTGCCTCTCGGTCGCGCGCTTCCTCCAGCCCCTCCTGAAGGAGCTCGTGCTCCAACACGAGCTTGGCGCGCTCCTTGGCGTGGCGGGCGGAGGCGGTGTTGATGCGGTCCCCCAGGCGGACCTCCCAGTCGGAGAGCCGCTGGCGCTCCGCCTCTAGCTTCTCCCACTCTCGGCGCATGCCAGCCTCTAGCTCCAGTTGAGCTTGATGGCATTTGGCTATGAGCCGGGAGAGTGGGACCTCCGCTGTGCTCGGGAGGAGAGGCCTCCCCAGCACCACCTCTGGTTCCTCCTCCTCCTCCGCTGGTGGGGCGGCGCTACTGGCGACTTCGGCGGCCTCCGGAGCCGCAGCCTCTGCTGCCTCCAGAGCCGCCACCTCCGCTGCCTCCGGTGCCGCCGTCGCCGCTGCCTCTGGCCCAGCTGCCTCCGCCGTAGCAGCGACCCCCTCAGCTGCCGGCTCGGCTGGGGAAGGCCCGACCTCGGCGCCCGGCGCTGTGGCCGGGGCATCTGCCGTCGCAGTGGGCCTGATCGCCTCCTCCTGGGGGGCGGCTTCTGGACATGGCGGCATGGTAGCCTCCAGCTCCGGACCACTGGGTCCGGAGACCTCTGGGGCTGCCCCTGGCGGAGGCCCTGCTGGAGCCGGTGCCGAGGACTCCGGCGCTGGCTGGGGGCCGGGTCCCCCAGTTGAAGCATTTGAAGGTTGCGGCCTGCCGTACCACCTGTTTGGTTAAGCACCAGAAGCCGTGAAAGGAAATGAAAAACCTTGATAAAACCACTTACGGGAAGTCGTACCACTCCCATCTGCCCCGGGCGGCCGGGGGGACCTTCCTCCCTGCCGAGGATCCCCCGGACCTCTGGGGGCCGTCCCCGACCTTTGAGCCTCCTGGCGGCGGCGTTGGGGACGGTGGTCTGGTCTCGAACGGAGGCGGTGGTGTCGCTGGCCGCGGCCCTGGTGGTGGTGGCGGAGGAGTCTGTTGTCCCGGCGGAGGCCGGTACTGTGGTGGAGGTGGTGCAGCTCCGCTCTGCTCCTCCACTCCCGTGGTTTTCTGGCGCTTGGGCGCCGGCTCCCCCACCAAGGAGCCATCACCTCGCTGGAGCCTCCGGGACTTGCTCCCTTCGGCTTGGCTGCGCCGTTCGGGTGCCGCCCCCTGAGCTTCGCCGCTCCTTTGGGCCGGGGCAGCACCTGCACAGTCTTTCTGCCGGTGCTCTGGCACCGGCGCTTTCTCTTTTCCCTTCCCGCCGGGGGCCGGACCTCTGGGTCCCGGCTCCCCGGCACCTCCGCTGGGGCGTTGCTGGCGGTCCGGTGAGGCACCTGGGATCTGGAGCCCACGGTTGGGGTCTCCTCCCAGCTGCCGGACTGCCAGGCCGCCCTCGTCCAGGGTCGGCATCGACGCCAGGACCGATGACCGCAGTGCCTGGTCCTCGCACAGGGCCTTCACCCCGCTCGGGAGGACCAGAGACTCTGGAACGAACGCCTCGCCGGTCATCGCCCGGACCGCCGCCTCCAGCTCCGCCCTGGTGAAGTCGCCGCCGGGCCCGCGCGCGATCCTGCAGCAGTCGTTTAGCCCCGTGTACACATAGGCCATCCGGGACCGCTGCTGCAGGGGGGCGATTCGCCGCTTCAAGAAGTCGCCCAGCACCATCATGGAGGTCAGGCCGCTCCTCGCCAGCTTCTTGATCCGGTTTAGTACCGGGTCGAGTTCTGCTGGTATTGTTGGCCTGGCCTTCCAGGTGCTCCGGTCGCTTTGGGGGCCCTCCGATGGCAGCTCCAGGCGGTCGTGAGGCTCGTCAGCCACGATGACCCAGCCTTCACGCCAGTCCTCCCACTTGGAGCTGGAGAAGGCGGCGATGTAGGCGCCCGCCATCCCGTGCCGGAGCTGGAAGTAGTAAGCGCCGATCTCGCCGCGCTTCTTCCCGGTCCCGACCAGGGAGTAGAAATGTTTGAAGATGGTGGTGCAGGGGCGCACCCCCACGAACATCTCCATGAAGTAGGCGAAGACCGCCGCAAGGAGGACGGAGTGGGGGGTGAGATGATGAAGTTGGAGGCCAAACTCCTCCAGGAGCAGGAGGAAGAAGGAGGAGATTGGAGGAACCAACCCGCACATAATGTACGAATTGAAAAGGACGAACTCCCCCGCGGCAAGGTCGCGGAGGGGAACCTCGCCGGCCCTGACCTTCCCAGCATTCGCCGGCGCGGTCCACCCCAGAAGGCGCCGCACCGCGTCCAGCTGATCCCGGGTCTGGAAGCGGCGCGGGCTAGGAAGTGAAGCTATGGAGATTGATGGGGGTGGATCACGAAGGAGCAAGGAAGGGAGAGGTGCCGGGCGCAAGGGAGCTGGTCGCGTGAAAGGACGCGGAGACGAAGGGGCGCTACGGCGTCTGTTGTTGGCGAGAGCGTAAAGGTAGCCGTTCCCTTCGGCGCATACCTTTTATGCAAAAGACTGCTCCCCCCTTCGCGTCCCGCGGCGACCGAGGGGAAGCCGAGCGGTCGCCAGCGCCGCCTTCCTCTACCCTCACACTCAATGACCGGTGGGCTCGGGTCCACCAGTCATTGGCGTGGGCGCTGGAGGATCGTGGGAAGGGCGGAATCTGAACCGCCCGAGCCGCGCGGCGGGCTCGAATGAGACAAGAATCTGAACCGTCTGACGCGCATGGTGCGCGCGGAGGACGGGTCCCTCGGGGTTCCCGCTACGGGCGAAAGGACATCCGTGCCCTCGCCTGGTGGGAACGAGCTGTACACCCGGCGCGTTGCTGGGATTTGGCCCCACCTGCGGGTTCATCCCTCTCCCGAGGTGGGCCCGGGGGCCTCTGTCGGTACATACAGATAGGGGTACCTCCTGCTAGGGTGTCCAGGCCCTGGTACTTCTCATAATCCACGCTCCCCCTCGCCTCTGGGCCACGTGGCACACGGCCTCCGGGCCTGACAGCTGGGACCACGGTCTCCGGACCCTCCCCGAGCTCCATGAGGTCCGGGGCCTTTGCACACCCACGTGAGCGGGAGAGCTCTCGGGTAACCCCTGCGGACCCAGCCTCCCCTGGGAGGTCGGGGGCCGCCACGTGTGATGGCCAGACCATCACAGGTCAGCCCGCTCCGGCCGGCCACGGGGGCCCCGGACCCCACTTTCCCCCGGGAAGGGGTCCGGTGCTGCCATGTGCTGCCCGGCGGGAGGAGCCGGGCTGACCCCGCCGCGTGCCTGCGGCCGGAGGCCCCTTACGAGTCGCCTCTCCACCTACCAGCATTCAATGCGGTAGGTGAGTTGGGCGCGCCAAGGTCAAAAGGTGCGGCCTGCCACTGACACACGGGGCAGGTAAGCTGACACCACGGTAAGCCCGCCTGATCTGAAGGCGGCGCGTCGAATCACCGCGCACAGTGCGCGGACTGTGTGCAGTCCCGTCACGGTGCTGCGCGCGTGATGATGGTCTGTAATAGGCGTGCTAAGGCTTGCGCTGTAACAGTGCGCATGGCACGAGTCAGCGCTGGCTCGCCCCCTGACTGGAGGTTCCATCCCAACAGTGACAGCACGGCTTCACTGTTGGGCAACGCTGACACCGAACACTGTACAAGACAAGGCTGTACACGGCCGTATCCCGACTGTGGATACGCACATCAACTTCCCGATCGAGAGGACTACGGAGAGGAGCTCGAGGAGATGACCTCCATATCTCTCGTAGAACAAGCTCCTGTTGGCCGGACCCACATGTCGGGGTCCCGCTCAGTGTAAGCACTCCTCTTGGACTATAAAGGGGGAGTGCACCCGTTAGAAAGGGGGACACGAACACAAGCGGTAGGCTAGGCTTCATCCAGGCTTCTTCAAGCAATACAACACCAAAGTGGACGTAGGGTATTACGCTTCGGCGGCCCGAACCACTCTAAATCTGCGTATCCTTCCTGCGTTCATCTGTCCACCGATCGAGCGCTCCTGAGTCCCCTCCAAACCCATCCTAAACTAGGATTAGGCGGGTGCTTTCCGCCACCTGGCTGGAGAATTCCTCCGACAATTACCCTAGGGCTTTACGTACTAAGTACGATCCTTAACGAAACCAACGTAGTTTTGCCAAACATTTGGTTGGTCAAACTTTTATACTGAAAGCATTTTTAAGGAAAAATGTATCTCCAGAGTAACCTTATAGCTCTGATGCCAGCTGTGGCAGAACCAACCTGAATTATACCAGCTCAAGTACACGAGTCCACTTCCGAGGGCTCCAACGTGCTTCAAACGGTATAATCCCTTGGCCTGTCGGGTAACGTCCCGATAAACCACCGATACACAGGATCAAATAAGGTTACCTCACACGAAGGTGAGTCCAGAGATACAATCACCATCACATTTTACATCATAGGGAAATACATCACAAGAGTTTCCAAAAGTAGTACGAAGTTTCAAACTCAGAGAAAACATTACAAACTGTTAAAGGTATGGTTTTTAGCAGCGGAAAACATACGCGATGATTACAGCACATCGACAAGACGGATGTCATGCTAAGCCCGGGCACGACATCTCTCGGTATCACCAATGTTGGTCGGGAACGGATCCCATTCCACGGACCTACCTTCTGGAAGAGCACAGGGCCAAGACAGGGGAAGAGTAGGGTCTTCAAAGACTTTACCTGAAAAATATAAAACTAGCAAGGCTGAGTATACTAATACTCAGCAAAGCTTACCCGGTTATGGTATACTTAGCCATGTAACTAGACTTATGAAGGCTTTTAGCTCTGGGTAGAGTTTTCAGCTGAAAAGCATCAAAGAGTAGATCCTTAATGTCAACTTTTAGTTTTCAAATTCTAGGTGATTATTCAATCTAGATGAGCACCTATAGCTATTCAAGCATGGTAAAATCTTTAGTCAAACATCATCTTCGATAATCATAACATTGCTCTTGTTACTCAATGTGGTAAAGGGGATAAGCAGTCTCATTCATCGTGAGAGGCGGACGATTCCTGAATCGAGATTCAACCTTGCAAGGTAAACCTAACTCACACGCTTGGAACACCAAAGGGTCGTTACGAAGCAATCGTTTGCCTTTCATTCTGACTCGTGGATCAGATCCACCACAAGCGACTGCAGGACCATACGCACTTCCAAAGTGCAGGACGTACGTCTGTAGCGCGACTACAAACCCCGTACTCCTGGTTGCCCTTGCAACACGTATTCCCACACGTCGAACATAAGTAACCAGAAGAAGCAAGACGAGTGGTGGGAGGTATGTCCACTCCTCGGGCCGATTGGCTACTAGACTTACCGCTTACCATATTTCGCGGCATGTGGCTAGTACTTTCAAACACTTAACCCGCACTACCACACGCTGCGACCTTATCAAGTTCAACAACACAGACGGGGTATCATCTCAACCATGATACCTCATAAAACTCCCGTCCGTCATCCTTATAGTGATAATACGAATGTAAACATTACAATTCCTATATCGCACGAGTGACAGGTAATCACTCGTCTTCTACCGGTCCTATTAGCATAGCAGCTAGCCGGACTCAAGTGCTAACATTCAATACATTGGTTCCTAGGAAAATGCAACTAGGGTTTTTCATACAATTCCTAAGAACTTAATGCAGAGATAGATATAAATAACATAGGTTGCAGTGTAAATAAAGTAGGGTTTATGTCCGAGGCTTGCCTTTACTTGTGGGGCTGAAGTTAGAAATATCAATATCTTCCGAACTTTGGTTCGGGGCTTGCGATATCCCTTGGTGATGTTCACTTGGTCTTCAGACATATCCTTCGTAAACTCCTGGGAAAACTTGTAGGTACCATCGTAGAAGTAGTCGTATCTACATGCAATGCAGCATTACACTCAAAGTGTGCATATGAAACTATCTTACTTCACGACAAAGTTGCAATCCAACACTCATGTAACATATTACTCATATAACACTCAAAAAGATCTGAGCTAAACTTAGACAGAGCTTTAGGGGGACAACTAATTAGAATCGGCTACTTGTTGAGGGTTACAACAGAGCCAATTTGAAACAACGGGGTTTAGCTGATTGATGTGTTTAGGTCGTGCCTAACAGAGGCATGTCTATTGTGCTATCTTACTGATCTAGGGTTGTGTACTTTGGTCTGGGTAGCCGATTGATAGGTGCACCGGTTTCCTAATTGATCGATGAAAACATCGATCACTTTAGCAGAGGGATGATTCCTAAAACAGTTGTGTCTTGACTGAGATGTGCTTAAGTATTATTCTAGGTAACTAGGTGTGGTTGTATTGACTCGATTACGTCAGCACAACTATTGAGTGATGTACAGCCGATTGGAGTGTGGTTAAGGGTATGTGACCGATAGATATATAGCCGATCTTTCAGTCGATAAATCGGCTGATAGAAGTGTGTGGATAAGGAAGGGAAGACTAAGGATTGATCGGCCATATTTGACCGCTGCGGAAAACGACTAGAATCGGCTTGGATCGGTCGATAGCAAGAATCTGAAGATTGTGTATGCACCTCAGATCGATCGACTATGTGGCAGCCGATGTAGGCCAGAACAATAGAACTGTATCGGCAGTAGCCGATACTAGAAAGGTAACAATCGTATCAGCTAACCAGCCGATGGTAGAAGCATCGACTGACAGTTGTTACACAGGAACATCATAGACTCAAGGAAACGGATGCTTAGCAGCTAAACCAAAGGCTGATGTTGAAACGCAGCTGCAGAGATGTATAAGCTAAGCAATAGATGCACATGAATTAACAAAGATCTTTATACGAAGAGAATCTTAAGGAAACGGCAATCAAGACAAGGATAACGTCTTGACGGCAAGGATATGAGCACCAAGGTGATAGGATTAACTAGATATTACATCTCTCTATGTAAGACATATTCTATGGCTTACTTTTTAGTTATAACACAAGCATACAATATAAAGCACAATAAAACATTCATTGCCTAACATTTGTCCTAGACCATACATCAAAGACTTTAACTCAAGATCACAACATAAAACTTGTAGAGTTTGACTTAGGGTTTCAAACAAAACTGATTTTACATTTTTATGAACTTCCTACGAAAATCTATGAAATGTAGAAGTTCACTGATTTGAAATAAAGAAGGCTTTGAAAATTTTACAGCGAACACCCTAGAACTTTCTAAATCGAAGCAATTAAGTCCCTGGTTAGGGAAAATAGAGAACAGGAAGATAACGATGATATTCCGGCAAAGGGATTGCTGGCATTAGAAAGATTCAGTGAATCGGGGCAAACCTTGGGGTAGCCTTGGTTGTGAAGAAGAACGAATGGAAAGTGACTTCCCGTGGTGAACAAGATCGGTGATAAGAAGTGCTCGACGGTGACGAGATTCCGTGGGTGACGAAGAAGCTTGCCAGGGGATTGTAGTGGGTGGAAGATAGTCGGGGTACTTCTCACGGTGGCCCGTTATGCTGACTCCTCCGTGAACCTCAAGGTTTTCCTGCCCACGCACGTGTGCCACTGAAACACGGTCGGCACAACCGCGTAGCTTCCTGCAGGACTGCCGTGCTTGGTTACACCTCTGATGCGCCACTTCTGCTCTGCTCCCACACCAACGACCCCCAGCCGGCATGCGCGTGGTCGGTTGCCTTGCATACGCACGCGCCTGTGGAAATGAACTGAGTCGGCCGTCAGTCCTGCGTCGCACGTCGAACCCACGTCGCGCTGCTCCTGTTTCGACCTCTGCATGGGTGGAGGGAGCTTGTCGTGTCTGGCTACTCCGTGGCTCCTCCGAACTCGTTACGCCCAGCCGTCGCCTTCGTTCCGCAGCTTCTCCTTCCGACTCGCCACGCCACACTCCCACCTCCGCCTTCGCGAGGACCGTGGTCTGCCTGTATTTGGGCCGTGCCTTCCGCTGCTTTCTCCTCGACGGCCTCCAACATCCATCACGCGCGACTCTACTGCCCCCTGGGCGGGTCCGCCCCGAATCGTCGCGCTGTAGCACCTCCCGCACTGCGTGCGACCTTCCTGTACACCAATTCGGTTGCGGCCTGAGCGCATCCAGCGGAGACACCGCTATGCGCTACACGCTGGCGTCTTTCACGCCGTTGCCCTGCACGTTGTCGCCCTGCACAGCCCTTCCTATTGCCAGACTCGTGCTTGCCTCGGCCTTGCTGCGTCGCCTCCGCGCACGCCCGAACCGCGTGCGTTCTCGGCCCGCGTCACGTCTTGCTACGGCTGCCCGCACCAGACCATCACCAGGTACTCCACGCGCGGGGCCTCGCTGTCCTCGTGCTAGCCCACGCCACACCGCCGCGCCAGAGCTCCACCTGCACGTTCAGTCCTGCACGCCGGGCCGCGCCATGCCCGCACACGCGTTTGTGCGCATTCTGCTCCAGCGCCTGCGCCAACGTCGCCAGCGTCGCGCTCTGGCGCTGCCTGGATCCCGAGCGCCCGCGCCGTTCCAGTGCCTACTCTCCAGCGTGCACCACCAGTACTGCATCGCGCCTCCGCCGGCGCTTACTCAGCCGCCGCGCTGCTTCCACTGCTGCGCCCCAGCTCCTGCTCGCCCAACGCCCACGAGCCAGCGCCATCTGCTCGCCTGAAGCCGTCAGCTCCGCTCCTGTGCTCGGCTCACGCACGCCGTTCCTCTTCCGCCTGAACCACCGCGCCACGGGCCGGCCTCGCTCCGCTCCTAGGTCCGTCAGCCCGCTCGGCGCCTGGCCGCTGCGGCTCGCCCACCGGCCGAGCCACGGCCGCCTGCCGCTACGCCAGCAACTGCCGCCCACTCGCGCCCCACCCGAGCCCGGCGCTCGCGCACGCTGCTCGCGCTCCGCCGCTCTGGCTCACCCGCGCCTGGCTGCGCCCGAGCCGCCGCACCGGCTCGCACACCGCGCTGCGCGTCCGCGCGCTCCGCCCGAGCGCTCACTCCGCGCGCCTCCGCCTGGCCTGGGGCCGCACTCGCGCCCCGCCTGGGCTGCGCCCTGCGCAGCGCCTCCGCTCGTGTGGGCCGCTCGCTCGGCTCCGCGCCGTGCGTGCCTGCCGCGTGCCACCTGCCCGGGGCAGGAGTGCCCCCAGGGCGCCATCGCCTGAAGCTGCTGGACGCCGCCCAGCCCTTGTTGCGGCATGAGGAAGAGAGAGGGGGAAAAACAGGTGGGGATAAGAATGGAGCCAGGAAGAGGTGTGCTGCCGGTGGGGAAGAAGATAAAGGCGCCAGGGATAAGAGAACAGAGAAGAAGGGGAAAAGAGATTTCCCAAGGACTTATGCGCAATTTCAGAAAACTGCAGGGGCTTGTTTGTAAAGCAAATTTTCCCATTGATTTAAAACCCTAATGAAGAAATGCCCAAAATGAAAGTTGGAGAGTTTTTCAAACTCTACAACATTGCTTTAGGGTCCAAGTTCAGAAACTCAAAACTTATATTTTTACACATGAATTTTTGAACAAAAGTCGGATTTGAGTTACTTTTGTCCTAAAGAGCGTAACTTTATAAAATTCAGGACCTAAATGCAAGCATTTATGACACGTCATGATGACGGGATAGACTCATCATAATGATTGGATAGACATGTCATGATGACTTGCACTTTTACACTTTAGCCCTGAGTAACTTTGAGAATTACTTTTGTAAATCATCTACTTGCACAAAAGGACTTGTACTTTATAAAATTACACATTTCAAATGAAACTTTTGGTTAAATATATATTTCTATACAGGGAATAAAGTAAGAAAAACCTGTTTGCAAAACCATTCTTCACTTATTTTGAAATTACCCTTATCGAAATACATTTTACAAAAACAACCCTAGGTTTTTCTGTAATTACAAAAGTTACCCTTTTTATTTGCACTTTTAAGTTTTCAAAAGTTTCACATAACACACACGAGCTTTATACAAACAAACTCATACTTCACACTAACAAAATATTTGCCTAGCATTACAAGTACACGAACTGTCACAGATAAACTCAAATCGGCTAATCTCTTCTGCTCATATACAGAGACCGCTCCTGCCGATTTCTCTTCCAAACAAAAATCAGCAGATTTCCTAAAACTGTATAGATAGCTTCCTCCTTTGCCGATTCCATCGGCTGAACCCTGTTGTTTCCAATCAGCTCTTTTGTAACCTTCAGTAAATTTACCACCCAAGGCTCTACCAAAATTTATTTTCAAACCTTTATAGTTGTTTATATGAGTAGTATACTAAATGTATGTTAGATTGCAACTTTATCATGAAGGAAATTAGTTTTGTGTGCACACTTTGAATGTGATATTGCATTGCATGTAGATACAACTACTCTTGCCGACGATACTTACGAATTGATTTCGGAACCCGAAGAAGGTGTTTCTGAAGACCAAGTGAACGTCAACAAGGGATTATCTGAAGCCCCGAACCAAAGTTCGGAAAATAATAATACTAACATCCCTGACTCCAGCCCCACCAACAAAGGCTAGCCCCGATGCATAACCCAGTATTTCAAATTACTACATTATGCAATCTTACACTTATATATTATATCTTGCATTAAGTCTAGGAGATGAAATGGAACCCTAGATGCATTGAATCCTAGGAACCAATGTATTGTACCTGAGTCCTTATCGAGTAGATGCTCTGCTAATAGGACCGGTAGAAGTCGGGTGATTTCATGTCACTCGCGCGATATAGGAGTTGAATGTTTACTATTCTGCAATCACTATAAGGATGATGGACGGGGTCATGTACAATATCATGACTCTGAAAGGTTACCCCGTCTGTGTTGATAAAAGTTGATAAGGTCGCAGTGTGTGGTAGTGGCAGTTAAGCGTTTGAAAGTACTAGCCACATGCCGCGAAATATGGTAAGCGGTAAGCCTAGTAACCAATCGGCCCGGCAAGTGGACATACCTCCCACCACTCGTAATTTGGTTTTTCTCACGCACCGACGTGCGGGAGTACGTTCCGCGCAGCGGACAGGAGTACAGTCATGTAGTCGCGCTACAGACGTATGTCCTGCACAACTGGTGTGCGTACGGTCCTGCAGTCGCTTGTGGTGGCCCTGTTCCACGACCCGGAATGAAAAGCAAACGGTTGCTTCGGAATAATCTATCGGTGTTCTAAGCGTGTGAGTTAGGTTTACCTTGCAAGGGTGGAAATTCATTTCAGAATTGTCCGTTTCTCGTGGAGATTGAGACTGCTTAATTCTTCTGCCACATAGAGTAACAAAAGCAATCTTATGATGAATAATACTGAGGTATGCTGTAAAAAGGCTCTACCTTGCTTGAGTAGTTATAGGTGCTTAACAAGAAGGGTTAAAGAAACTAGAAACTGAAAGCCAAAATATGAAATTAAGGACCTACTCTTTGTTGTTTTTCAGCAAAAGCTAAACCCAGAACCTTGGCAAAGCCTTCATAGTCTAGTTATGGGCTAAATATACCCTACTTCCGGGTAAGCCTTGCTGAGTATTGGAGTACTCAGTCTTGCAATATGACTTTATTTTAGGTAATATTTTTGAAGACCCTACTCTTACCATGCCATGGCCCTATGCTTTGCCTGATGGTTGGTCCGTGGAGTGGGATCCATCCCCGGCCAACACTAAACCTACCGAGTGATGTCATGCCAGGGCTTAGCATGATATCCATACTGGCGACGTGTATAGTTGTTGCGTTTTCAATTTTGCTGCCACAGACTTGAAACCTTAAACTGGTTTGTAATAATTTCCATCAGTTGGAACTTATACTACTTTTGACAACTCTTGTAATATAAATGCCTGTGATGTAAAATATATGGCGATTGTATCTCTGGACTCGCCTTCATGCGAGGTACCTTATTTGATCATGTATCGGTGGTTTATCGGGACGTTACCCGACAGGCCAAGGGATTATACCGTTTGAAGTACGTTGGAGCCCTTTGGAGTGGACTCGCGTACTTGAGCCGGTGTAATTCAGGTTGGTTCTGCCACAGCTGGTATCAGAGCTATATGGTTACTCTGGAGATCCATTTTACCTTAAAAATGCTTTCAGTATAAAAGTTTGACCAACAAAATATTTGGCAAAGCCTCGTTGGATTCGTTAAGGATTGTGCTTAGTACGTAAAGCCCTAGGGTGATATTTAATAAGGGAATTAGAGGTGGCTATAGTAAATATATATATATATATATCTAACTCTCAGCATTACTTTTCTGTCAAAACTTAAATTGATGCACAACCCAACTTTACATTCTATAATGACACCTTCGATGATGAGGTAAGAAGGTAAGGATCCTCAGCCAACTAAGGGAGCTTGGCCTTCCCGTCGGTGATGCGAACCGAACGCTGTTTCTCAAGCAGTGGCCTACTTGAGATGCTGCCAATATATCAACTTAGGTCGAATATATTGGGAGTATATGGTTCGGCGCAGGGTATGGCGATCGCTGTTCATACCCCCGCATTTTGCAGTACCCCCGTGAATACGTTATCTCGATAACGTATGTTAACATTGTCTGTACGGCGGTAATTGTACAGATATTGTTTCTATAGTGAACAGTAATGTTTGAGGACGCTTTCATAACATGCTGGCATGAAAGGTTCGATATATATATATACATCTTGTGGTTTTCTGCAGGTACGCTAACCACGGTTAAAATAGGTTAAGACGAATAGGTTATCGACTAATTATTACAGGGAGAGACGTATTTATATTGTGCCACCGTAACTAACCACGTAAGACCAAGATTACATGGCAATTATTTTTGATTGTAAGGATGATAGTACGTGCATGCATATTTCATGAGTAAACAAAGTGAATGTTTTGTTGTTCTAAGGATATCTAGAGTGTGGATAATCACAAGTGCAGCCTTGAAATAGTCATACCGAGAGCCTTAGGGTTTAGTGTTTCGGCCTTTATCTTTACATCCTCAAGATCTATAACATTCCTTTGATTTTTAGACTTTGCTGTTATCAGAATAGGTATCTTGTTTCTTTTACCTTGTGAGTTTTTAGCCGGATAGCTGCATTACAGTTATTCCATAAGTCTAACTCACATTTTCCGCAGTCTTTTCAAGGTGTATGATTGAAAGCTTGTATCTATGTTTTTCTTAAGGATGCTTAGAGTGACTTGTAGTGTTGGAATGTTGTTTTGGAATAGTGTGGCTTAAGTTAAGGTTTGCTTTTATTAGGTTTGTGATGATAGGTGAACCAGTCTAACTGCCAAACCCCCCAATTCATGTTTTCTGGAATTTTGGGGCGAGATTCTTTTTAGGGGGAAGGCTGTGACAGTTCATGTACTGGTAAGCTAGGCACATTATTTGTTAGTGTGAAGTATGTGCTTGTTGGTGTAAAGCTTGTGTGTGTTTATGTGAAGCTTTTAAAAACTTAAATGCCAGTAATAAGGGGTATTTTTATAATTACAGAAAAACTAGGGTTATTTTTGCAAAATGTATTTGGATAGGAGGTAACTTCAAAATAAGTGAAGAGTAGTTTTGCTAACACGTTTTTCTTACTTTATCCCCTGTAAAAAATATAAATCATAATAATAAAATAATAATAAAAAAATATAAAAATATGTATATATCCAAAAGTTTCATTTGAAATGTATGTGTTGAAAAGTGTAAAAAGGTGAATTGTAAAAGTAACTTTCAAAGTTACTAAAGGCTAAAGTGTAAAAAGGTGCAAGTCATCATGACATGTCATAAATGCTTGCGTCATCCTATCCTGTCATAAATGCTTGAGGGTGTGTTCGTTTCCTACCCTCTAAGCTTTAGACCCGTCATATCAAAAAGAATCTTATCATTTAGAAGTATTAAATAAAGTCTAATTACAAAACTTTTTGCACAGATGGGTGCTAATTCACGAGACAAATTTAATGAGCCTAATTAATCCATAATTTGCCACAGTGATGCTACAATAATCATCCGCTAATTATGGTCTAATATACCTCATTAGATTCGTCTCGCGAATTAGCCCTAGGGTTTTGCAATTAGTTTTGTAATTAGACTTCATTTAATACTTCTAAATGACAAGATTCTCTTTGATGTGACGGGTCTAAACTTTAGACCCTAGAAAACGAACACACCCTGAGTCATCCTATCCTGTCATAAATGCTTGAGTCATCCTATCTTATCATAAATGCTCAAGTCATCATGACATGTCATAAATACTTGCATTTAGGTCCTAAAAGTTATGAAATTTACACCTTTTAGGACAAAAACATTATAATCTTAATTTTAGTCCAAGGTTTTAAATTAACACTTCATTCTTTGAGTTTTTGAATTTAAACTCTAAAACAAAGTTGTAGGATCTGAAAAGTTGCACAACTTTTATTTTAAACACTTTTTCATTTGAGCTCTAGAATAGTGGGAAAACTTGGTTTACAATGAGGTCCCTGTATTTTCTGTAATTGCAGAGAAGTCCCTGGATGCATCCCACTTTGCTTCCTCTTCTGTTTCTTTTTCTGCGAGCTCTACGCCGCCCCTGCCACCGCTTGCCGCCTGCTGTGCCGTGCCCCTGCCCTCCTCCTCCTCCTATTTAAGCCCGCACACTCCCTTTCTCTCTTGCTCTCGTCCTCCTCTTCCTTCCTTCCTTCTTCTGCTTCTTTGAACTGAACCACCGCGTGCCATGGCCGCCGCCGCCCCTGTTTCCGTGGGCAGCCATCATCAGCCCCTCCCCGCTCTAGATTTAAAGGAAATTCATGAACAATAGTTTTGGTTCATGAATAATTATGATAACATGCTGGAATGTTACTCTTGTACAGTAGAACATGTCCATAAATTTTGAACCCTAGATTTTGTATAGAACTACAGTTATAAATGTATCTTAATCATTTAATGTGTGTTGTTGTTTAATTTTGTGGCATAGTTCCTGTTTAAATAAAATCCTGATAAATTTACAGTAAATGTAATTAGACTAAAGCAATGTTTAGTAATTTTTATAGCCTTAGTTTTAAAGTGCATTGCTCTATAAAATTCATTTAAGTTTTACATGTTGTTTATTTAAATCACTTATTCTAATTAATCTGTTGCATAAAGATGTTAAGTGTAATTAGTTTGTTGCTTAAGATAACCAAGTATACTACCTAATGTATTTAGTTTAGATGTTTAGGTTAATCAACCCTGTTACCTAATGTAACTAAACAATTTAGATAATACCCGATAAATGAATGCCTAGTAAAAGAGTGAATGACATGTTTGATAAATAGAATGTCTTTCGTGTTGCATTGTTGATAAGTTTGGTAGTGTTAGCTCATATTTTTGTGATAGAGATGTGTGATGTTTAGTTAATCTTTTCACACGAGTGCTCATGTCCCTGCCATCAAGACATTGTCCTTGTCTTGATTGCAGTCTCCTTAAGGTCCTTTTCGTATAAGGATCCTTGTTAGTTCGTGTGCATCTGCTGCTTAGCTAATACATCTCTGTAGCTATGCTTCAGCATCGGCTATTAGCTTAGCCAAACGGGTGCTGCTAGACGTGGATGCCGTGCCTTACGTGCCTGAATTGTTTTCCGCACGAAATCCGCCCAAACCTGTGAGTATTCAACTATTTTTTGTTGGGAACAACCTCTGTGACACCATTATTGACCTAGAACCTTCTGCAGGGACACATGGAATTGTATCGCAGCTACCCGCCACAGCCCGACATCCCTCGGCCAGACCACCTGCTCCCCAGCGCTGCTGTTGCAGCAAAGAGGGCTCGCATAGCCCAAGCTCTGCACAGCAGCGAATCCACGGAAGACGAGAGCCCCCTGGAAGTTGAAGGGGACGCGAGAAGGGACAACTCCCCTAGGCCAGCCATGGAGTTGGCTACGGCTCTGCCTCTGGTGCCGCAGGGTCGTCGGGTCGTGCGCAAGCGAAAAGCGCAGGAAATCGAATCTTCCAGGTACTGTTTTGCTGGCTTGTTGCATTACTAAACGCCAATATTGTTACCTGTTGACAATATCCATTTGTAGTCATTCCGCCTCTTCATCCATGGCCGAACCCAAAGAAGTGGTAGCAGCTCCATCTGTCACCACGGCCGTCGCCATCGCCGTGGCGGGGACCGCGCCACCGGCTTGCGAAACCCCGCCACCAGCAATAGAAACCCCACTACTGGCCTTGCGGGTGAAGACAGCTATCAAAAAGAAGTCTGCACTATAAGTTTGCATCTGGTTGCACAATAAATATTATGCTCCTTTTGACTTGTGCAATAACGAACTCGACTTCATCAGGGTTGGAAGCGTCGTGAAGCTTCAGCTGAAACCAGCCACGACTGCCCCAGCCCCCCGAGTCGTCAGCCCGAGCGGAGTCTTCAGGCGCAGGGCCAGCCATAGCCGACCCAGCCCCCGAGCCATCAGCCTCTGGTGGGTCGATGCCCGCGGAGCCAGCCCCCGAGGCGGACGCGACGCTGCCCGACTTGCCGCCTCCCGAGCTCCAACAAGGTGAAGCTGGACCTGGTGGCGAGGAACAAGTTGAGGCCCCTATTTCCGCTCCTACAGATGGCACAGGTAAGCATCTGACCACCCGCGGCGAGCTGCCCAGAAACAGGCGTTCCATGCTAAAAATACCCGAACTTGCAGGTGCCCAACAGCCACCACCTAAAGGAGCTGCGGGAACCTCAAGGAGATCTGATGAACTGCTGGCCACCGACCTGGTGGATGATCCGATGCTGACAGACAACAACATAGAGAACTTCAAGAAGGCGTATGACTTTGCCCTGGTAAGACCTGAGTACTTTCCTGCTGGTGAACACTGTCGAGTTGCTTATCTGAATCTTCCTCCTTATGCAGAATGTGCTTATCTGAATCTTCCTCCTTATGCAGAATGTGATCACCCACTCTCAGAGAAAATCAGAAAAGCTGAAAACCATTGTGGGTAGTCACCAAAAGCTCGCTGCCCTGGAAAAATGCATCTCCGACGAAAAGACGAAGAGCTGCTGTCTCGAGAAAGCCAACTCCGAACTCCGAGAACAACTCGAGGTGCAAAGGAAAGCGCACCAAGAGCAGCTCAAAGATCAGAGGAAGGCGCACCAAGGTAAGCCACTCGCTTGCCTCGAGCACTTTCCCTTTAAAAGGCTTCTTTGGACACTGAAACTATCTTCACCGCAGAGCTTAGGAAAATCTTAAAATACAAAGAAGAACTACTTACTAACATGAAGAATATGCTATATTGCCGTACAGATGATGTCAAGAGGCTGCAGAAGGTGATCAGCGACAATGAATAACAGTTCGTCGACTGCCTTCAAGAAGTCAAGATGCTGGGCGAGAAGGATGAGCGGCAACAAAAGGAGCTGGAGGACCTCAGGGGGGCCGCCCGGAAACTGATGGACATGGTGGATCCCCCAGAGGGAGGTGAAGCAAGTCTGCGGCCCCTGCTAGAGCGACTTCACGAAGCCCCACAAAAGGTGGTCAAGTTCCTCTCAGAAGCCCCGGTGGCGTGTGTCAGCCATGCCCTCGCCTTCTTGAAGTTGTTCTACCAGAGGCGCAACTGGAGATATTTGCTCAGGGCATGGCTGCAGATTGCACCGAGGACTAGTTCGACCAATACCTCCAAGAAGCCCGTCCTGCAGCAGAACAGATATTCCAAAGTGTAGTGCAGGATTAGGGTGTAAAAAACAAGTACTTACTTCCTTGTGTATGTATTTTATTTGATGTCACCACTTGTGTGTGCCTTGGCTGAATTGTCATCCAGGCCTAGAGGCTAAGTAGTAGACGCTACCCTGGGTGCAGCGACCCTAGAAGTAGCCATAGCTCCAAGTAGGAACTCATCTAATAAATTAGCCGTCACCCGATCGGGCAGGCCTAACCTATTAGGAAAGAACGCGAGCATCATCGCGGGACTGCCGTTCTTAAGGCAGAGAAAAAATGAAGCTACACAGAGTGCATCGACTCTGGGTGTAGTCAGGTATGCGAGCGCGCTCCACAAGTTAGGTAGGAACCGGACGGACGAATCAGACTTGTTGGGAGTGAATGCGGGCATCGCCGCGGGTCTGCCGTGCTTTTGGCAAAAAATGAAACTACCTTGAGTGCAACGACTCAGGATGTAGTCGAGGTAGCTCTTCCTGCAAGCCCATCCAATAAACTGGGTATAAACCAGTCGAACGGATCGATCTTGTTGGGGTAAATGCAACTACTGTTGCGAGCGACCATCCAAGGTCGCGGCGGAAGTCGATTTGTAGAAGATGTGAACGGAGCTGAGGCTTCCGTCGAAACATGAGGTCAATAAGATATGAATGTGGCCGGAGCCTCCGTAAAATTCATGACAGGGAGTCGATTTATATAAATGACACACGTGGCCGTAGCCTCCGTATGTTCACAGAGAAATTTTTAACCCGAATCTTGCGGCACATAGTGTGACAGTTCATGTACTGGTAAGCTAGGCATATTATTTGTTAGTGTGAAGTATGTGCTTGTTGGTGTAAAGCTTGTGTGTGTTTATGTGAAGCTTTTAAAAACTTAAATACCAGTAATAAGGGGTATTTTTATAATTACAGAAAAACTATGGTTGTTTTCGCAAAATGTATTTGGATAGGAGGTAACTTCAAAATAAGTGAAGGGTAGTTTTGCTAACACATTTTTCTTACTTTATCCCTTGTAAAAAAAATATAATAATAATAAAAAATAATAAAAAAATAAAAATATGTATATATCCAAAAGTTTCATTTGAAATGTATTGTTGAAAAGTGTAAAAAGGTGAATTGTAAAAGTAACTTTCAAAGTTACTAAAGGCTAAAGTGTAAAAAGGTGCAAGTCATCATGACATGTCATAAATGCTTGCGTCATCCTATCCTGTCATAAATGCTTGAGTCATCCTATCCTGTCATAAATGCTCGAGTCATCCTATCCTGTCATAAATGCTCAAGTCATCATGACATGTCATAAATACTTGCATTTAGGTCCTAAAAGTTATGAAATTTACACCCTTTAGGACAAAAACATTATAATCTTAATTTTAGTCCAAGGTTTTAAATTAACACTTCATTCTTTGAGTTTTTGAATTTAAACTCTAAAACAAAGTTTTAGGATTTGAAAAATTGCACAACTTTTATTTTAAACACTTTTTCATTTGAGCTCTAGAATAGTGGGAAAACTTGGTTTAAAATGAGGTCCCTGTATTTTCTGTAATTGCAGAAAAGTCCCTGGATGCATCCCACTTTGCTTCCTCTTCTGTTTCTTTTTCTGCGAGCTCTGCGCCGCCCCTGCCACCGCTTGCCGCCTACTATGTCGTGCCCCTGCCCTCCTCCTCCTCCTATTTAAGCCCGCACACTCCCTTGCTCTCTTGCTCTCGTCCTCCTCTTCCTTCCTTCCTTCTTCTGCTTCTTTGAACTGAACCATCGCGTGCCATGGCCGCCGCCGCCCCTGTTCGCCATGGGCAACCATCATCAGCCCCTCCACGCTCTCCTCGACCCCCTACCGAACTTCTCGACTTCCTACCGGTGCTCCCCGATCCCACCCTGGTGCAAACCCCTCACCAGACGGTCCCACTGACGTTCGCCATCGATCTTCCTCCGTCGCCGCTTCGGCCTCCCCGCTGACCCGGCCGTCCAGCAGCTCCCACCCCTCGCCGATCACTCCAGCAGAACCACATCATCTCGAAGAAGCTCCTGGACCAGCTCACCGAGCCTCTTCGACCCTCAACATGCCGGAACATCACCGCCGTGACCAAGCCCGTCCGCCGTTGGCCCTCCTCCGGCCACCCCGGCTTCAACCGAGCCCATCCAAAAGTAGCTCTCGTGTCCCTCATGCTTCCCCACCTCTCCCTCGCCGCCAGAAAGCACCCCATCGCCACAATCCAGCTCCCTGAGTTTGCTCTGTTCCAAAAATCATGACCAGGGACTCCACACAACAATAGGAAGAATTCCAGGGGCCTATCTGCACAACCCGTGACTCAGATGAATAGTGTCGCGCTGGACCTTCTTGAAATTTCTGGCTGAAACTTTGGAAAATCATAGTAAATCATAGAAAAATCAGAAAAATGTCAAACCAATTGGGTTTGAATCCTTGGGTTAAATACTGCAACGTTTGTGTTATGACCATGAGATGAATCTGTGTATTTTGTGCCGTGATTTAATTAGTAGAAAATGGATGCTTTAATTAGATCTTTTAATTCACAGTTGTGCTATAGCTGAACTTTGGAACATAAGTTGTGCATGTCTTGAATAGCTCTATGTAAAATTTGGAGGGCCAGATCTATTGTTTAGCTATGATGTTTGAGTATTTTTGATGTATGTTGATGAAAATCTCATAAATTAATTCCAGATGCATCTGTTCATGTTTGTAGCTCAAAATTTAACCTTAGCATTCTTTCAACATGTTTAGTTCATGATAAAATTTTGAGAGTCAGAAACCTAGTGTAACTAAAGTTATGAATATCGGCTTAGATTCAAAGGAAATTTATGAACAATAGTTTTGGTTCATGAATAATTATGAAAATATGCTCGAATGTTACTCTTATACAGTAGAAATGGCCATAAATTTTGAACCCTAGATTTAGTATAGAACTATAGTTATAAATGTATCTTAATCATTTAATGTGTGTTGTTGTTTAATTTTGTGGCATAGTTCCTGTTTAAATAAAATCCTGATAAATTTACAGTAAATGAAATTAGACTAAAGCAATGTTTAGTAATTTTTACAGCCTTAGTTTTAAAGTGCATTGCTCTATAAAATTCATTTAAGTTTTACATGTTGTTTATTTAAATCACTTATTCTGATTAATCTGTTGCATAAAGATGTTAATTGTAATTAGTTTGTTGCTTAAGATAACCAAGTATACTACCTAATGTATTTAGTTTAGATGTTTAGGGTAATCAACCCTGTTACCTAATGTAACTAAACAATTTAGATAATACCCGATAAATGAATGCCTAGTAAAAGAGTGAATGACATGTTTGATAAATAGAATGTCTTTCGTGTTGCATTGTTGATAAGTTTGGTAGTGTTAGCTCATATTTTTGTGATAGAGATGTGTGATGTTTAGTTAATCTTTTCACACGAGTGCTCATGTCCCTGCCATCAAGACATTGTCCTTGTCTTGATTGCAGTCTCCTTAAGGTCCTTTTCGTATAAGGATCCTTGTTAGTTCGTGTGTATCTGCTGCTTAGCTAATACATCTCTGTAGCTATGCTTCAGCATCGGCTATTAGCTTAGCCGCTAAGCATCCGTTTCAATTGAATCTATGATGTTTCATTGTAACGGCTGTCAGCCGATGCAATTCATTTGATATGCTTCTACCATCGGCTGGTTAGCCGATACGATTGTTATCTTTCTAATATCGGCTACTGCCGATACAATTCTTTGTTCTGTCCTACATCGGCTGCACATAGTCGATGTATCGGAGATGCACACACAATCTTAGGGTTCTTTCTATTGGCCGATCCCAGCTGATTCTAGTTGTTTTCCATATCGGTCAAATATGAACGATCAATCCTTAGTTTTCCCATCCTTATCCGCACACTTCTATCAGCCGATTTATCAGCTAGGAAATCGGCTATATACCTATCGGTCACATACCCTCAACCACACTCCAATCGGCTGCACATCTGTAAAACATATCCTCATCGGCACAAGCCCATCAGCCACATCCTCTTCAGTCTAATTCCGCACTTGTGGTCTAATCAGCCTAGTCCGATATTAGTGTTCTGTTCCACCTAGTTCTTGTAACAGGTCTGACTAAGATAACCCCATCGGCTGTACGTCACTCAATTGTTGTACTCACACAATCAAGTCGATGCAACCGCACCTAGTTACCTAGGATAACACTTAAGCACATCTCAGTTAGGCACAGTTAGTGTAGAGTAGGACAATCAGCTACATGGTTGATATGCCCCAGTAGATTTAGGAGAATATTAAGGATGAAGACCGGCTACACAGCTGATCCACTGAATACGCTGAGACACAGATCGTACGGATACATAGTTCGACTAGTCTATCAATACACCATCGGCTAGTTACTCGCACTAGTCAACTAGCTATGACGATACATCACTCGACTAGTGCTACCCAATGTGTACATCGGCTAATGTGCCGATGCACTAAATCAGCTAGTAGGCCAATTCACCGATCGACTCGTACACGTACACAAATCGGCTCAGCCGATGTTCACTAATCAACTAGTTTGCAAATGCATTGATCGACTACTTGTACCGATTCACAAATCTAGTACATGCGCACATATCAGCTCGGCTGATGTTCACACTCTCGACTAGATTACCAATGCGCAATCGGATAGTTACATGCCACACGAGTCGAGTAGTTGTTGCACAATCGGTTACTTCCAATATTGAATAGTTACATACCCTGATCGGCTAGCGTGCCGATGTTCACAGATCGACTAGTTGCTAAAAACACAAATTGGCTATGCCGATGCGCTCAGTGATCAGCTAGACATCCGATTTAGATGGCATATCTGCTGCACCTGCCGAAATGCACCACCACAGATCGGCAAGTTAACACAAAAGGAGTCTCGGTTAGGCATGGCCGATACAGCTTTGGCCAATCGGCTAGCACCAGTAGACATCCAGTCGGCTAGACCTGAGGCACATGAATCAGCTAAGGCCGGGGCCAATGTACCAACCAATCGGATAGACCAAAAACACTCTGATAATTCAATCGGCAAAATCCTTCCTTTTTCTATCCTTGAAGCATTGTACCGTTAACATTCCTATCCATATCAGCCAATTTGACCCCAGATAATGTGGCAGAACCAACCTGAATTATACAAGCTCAAGTACACGAGTCCACTTCCGAGGGCTCCAACATGCTTCAAACGGTATAATCCCTTGGCCTGTCGGGTAACGTCCCGATAAACCACTGATACACAGGATCAAATAAGGTTACCTCACACGAAGGTGAGTCCAGAGATACAATCACCATCACATTTTACATCATAGGGAAATACATCACAAGAGTTTCCAAAAGTAGTACGAAGTTTCAAACTCAGAGAAAACATTACAAACTGTTAAAGGTATGGTTTTTAGCAGCGAAAAACATACGCGATGATTACAGTACGTCGACAAGACGGATGTCATGCTAAGCCCGGGCACGACATCTCTCGGTATCACCAATGTTGGTCGGGAACGGATCCCATTCCACGGACCAACCTTCTGGAAGAGCACAGGGCCAAGACAGGGGAAGAGTAGGGTCTTCAAAGACTTTACCTGAAAAACATAAAACTAGCAAGGCTGAGTATACTAATACTCAGCAAGGCTTACCCGGTTATGGTATACTTAGCCATGTAACTAGACTTATGAAGGCTTTTAGCTCTGGGTAGAGTTTTCAGCTGAAAAGCATCAAAGAGTAGATCCTTAATGTCAACTTTTAGTTTTCAAATTCTAGGTGATTATTCAATCTAGATGAGCACCTATAGCTATTCAAGCATGGTAAAATCTTTAGTCAAACATCATCTTCGATAATCATAACATTGCTCTTGTTACTCAATGTGGTAAAGGGGATAAGCAGTCTCATTCATCGTGAGAGGCGGACGATTCCTGAATCGAGATTCAACCTTGCAAGGTAAACCTAACTCACACGCTTGGAACACCAAAGGGTCGTTCCGAAGCAACCGTTTGCCTTTCATTCCGACTCGTGGATCAGATCCACCACAAGCGACTGCAGGACCATACACACTTCCAAAGTGTAGGACGTACGTCTGTAGCGCGACTAAAAAACCCGTACTCCTGGTTGCCCTTGCAACACGTATTCCCACACGTCGAACATAAGTAACCAGAAGAAGCAAGACGAGTGGTGGGAGGTATGTCCACTCCTCAGGCCGATTGGCTACTAGGCTTACCGCTTACCATATTTCGTGGCATGTGGCTAGTACTTTCAAACACTTAACCCGCACTACCACACGCTGCGACCTTATCAAGTTCAACAACATAGACGGGGTATCATCTCAACCATGATACCTCATAAAACTCCCGTCCGTCATCCTTATAGTGATAACAGGAATGTAAACATTACAATTCCTGTATCGCGCGAGTGATAGGTAATCACTCGTCTTCTACCGGTCCTATTAGCATAGCAGCTAGCCGGACTCAAGTGCTAACATTCAATACATTGGTTCCTAGGAAAATGCAACTAGGGTTTTTCATACAATTCCTAAGAACTTAATGCAGAGATAGATATAAATAACATAGGTTGCAGTGTAAATAAAGTAGGGTTTATGTCCGGGGCTTGCCTTTACTGGTGGGGCTGAAGTTAGAAATGTCAATATCTTCTGAACTTTGGTTCGGGGCTTGCGATATCCCTTGGTGATGTTCACTTGGTCTTCAGACATATCCTTCGTAAACTCCTGGGAAAACTTGTAGGTACCGTCGCAGAAGTAGTCGTATCTACATGCAATGCAGCATTACACTCAAAGTGTGCATATGAAACTATCTTACTTCACGACAAAGTTGCAATCCAACACTCATGTAACATATTACTCATATAACACTCAAAAAGATCTGAGCTAAACTTAGACAGAGCTTTAGGGCACTACTAGATTTTTACCCTATTGCCACGGAAAGCATTGCAACAACACTAATTTTGTTGCAATAGATAGGTGTTATTGCCACCTTTTTCAAATTTGGTCGCAATATGTCACCCATTATGCCACAAATAATATTGCATTGCAATTTGCATATTTTTTGTTGCAATAGCTGGGTGGTATTGCCATAGTTATGAGATTTGTTGCAATTTTTGGAAACTTTCACCATGAAAAAACTTACGTTGCGATATTAATAAATTTAGTTGTAATTAGTTGTTTTTATTGCCACCCGATATAAAATGGTTGCGGTAAGTGCCCGATATTGCTACAATTTAACTACGTTGTTCTAATCGCTATGTTCGTTGCAACAATTTGGTCTATATTGCAATGGTTTTATTGAATGGTTGCCATAAGTAGTCTATATCGCCATGATATGTTTATGTAGTAATAATTTTGACGTCCGTTGCAAAAGATCGATCTATATTGCAATGAAAAAAAGGATTGGTTGCAATTACTTTACATTATCTCCACGTATTTATGGTGTTGTAATAGAATTAAAGTGCATTGCAAAAGATTGATCTATATTGCAATGAAAAATTGAATTGTTGCAATCAGGTGACAAAATTGCCACGAATTTGCTCCGTTGTCATAATGAATTAATTTTGTTGCAAAACATTGTGCTTTATTGCAATGTAAAATTAGTCGTTGATTCAAATAATGTTAATGCATGCTGGATTATATTTAAAAATTAAATAAAAAAATCTTTGTAGGAGTTAGATTCGAAATCTAGACTTTTAGACCAATACCTCGTAGGAGTACCATCAGGCTATGTCCGATTTGATGTACAATGGAACTACGGTTACCCTTTATACAAGACTAGTTTGTTTATGTATACAGATTGGAATTGTATTTTTGTCTCTCGTGTATCTACCCCTCCCCTCCCCAAAAATCCCAATAGGCCCTCTTCTTCTTCCTCGCGAAACTATCTCGCGGGGACATGTCTCATCTGTAGTATACACTCCCTCAAAACCTTTATATAGCATTTATCAATAACAAAATTATATCTCATCATCTAGACCTCATCTTGGTATAGTATTTAACAGTAAACTAATATTAAGTAAACTTTATGACAGCTAGGTAAATATTTACTAAATTACAAGATTTATGCAAAAAAATCATCATCCGGTCCTTGGCTGGAAGAATTGACAGGTGCAATGAGTCCATCATTAATGTAAGTCTCATTCGTGTCATCTTCTTCATCAGATAAGTCATCATCATTTGGTTCTGGAACAGATTCAGCAAACGCCCTTTGAATGACATTAGCATCACCACTAACTCCTTCTATGTCTGACCTTGTCCAATTGTTCAACTCTTTTTGTGTGTTTGCCACATTCATATCCTCCACACCCACGATCAATGAGTCCAGATCAATTTCTCCCTCCTCTTCTCCACCTTCAGGCATGGCGAACAAATTTCTTGGTTTCATTCTCACCACAGTGCACCAATCTAGTTTCTTTGAACCTTTGACATAAAACACCTGCTCAGCTTGTGACCCCAGAATGTAAGGATCATCTAAGTATCGAAATTTAGTTGTATCAATATCTATAATACCATATTGATCCTTGTTGTACCCTCTACTTTTCTTCTTATCGGCAGCAGGCACATCATACCAGTCACACTGAAATATGACAACTTCCTTTTGATTAGGAAAATCAAGTGCGATAATTTTTTTAATCTTGCCATACCAGTCCATATTTTCAGTATTGTCATCACCTCTCACAACAACACCACTATTTTGTGTACTAAGGTTGTTCTCAATGTTGGCAGTTCGAAACAGAAAACCATTGATGAAGCATCTATTGAAAATACGTGCCCTATGGTCTGGACCTTGAGAAAGGGCATAGATGAGATCGCTTGTTTTCCCTTCTTCGTACAGTTTGTTAATCTGCACCAAGTTTAAAATAACCTTTGTCAATATCAGGATAATTTGAACAGGCACAACAATCCAAGTAATAAATTACTAACTCACTTTACGCTCAAACCAGCCAACAAATTGCTCCTTGTGTCGCTTCTCAACATTACGTGGACTATTTTTTTTGAGTTCATCCATATGGTCCCTGGAATAAAGCAACAATAGTATTTCAATTAGTTTTAAAAAATTATGAAAATACAATTGCAAAATATGTACGTGCCAAAAACATCTTACATAATCCATGGACTGGCCTCATCACTATTTGTTATTATATAGTGCCTCATCCGCTGCATCTCCAACATAGAAATTGACTCTACTATAAATCCTTTCTTAGTATAGTCAATGTTGCCAAATATGCTTAGCCCGGAAGGTGGTTCATTCACGGCAGCACATTCATGACGCTCTGGACGATTAAGCTTAGTATCAATATCTTTCAAAAACCGAGAACAAAATATCATGCACTCCTCAGATATATATCCCTCGGCTATTGAGCCTTCCGGGTGTGCTTTGTTGCGCACATAGCCTTTAAGTGTTCGTAGATATCGCTCAATTGGATACATCCATCTGTAGCACACAGGTCCTCCAAGTTTAGCCTCCTCAACTAGATGAATTGGCAAATGCATCATGATGTCAAATAAAGATGGTGGGAATATCATCTCCAGCCGACAAAGAGTTTCTCTAATCGAGGTGCTGAGATTTTCAAGTTCCTTAGCCTCTAACTCCTTTGAACAAATTGAATTGAAGAATCTACTAAGTTGAATCAATGGGATAACAACATTTTCAGGCAATATGTTGCGTACTGCTATGGGTAAAAGTTTCTGAAAGATAACATGACAGTCATGAGTTTTGAGAACAGACAGCTTACACCCTTGGATATCCACACACCTCTTGATATTAGAGGCGTAACCATCAGGCATCTTCACTCCTTCTAAAAATTTGCATAAAAATTTCTTCTCATCAACACCCAGATGGTACAATGCTGATGGCAAAGTGTACCTACCATTTTTGACCAAAGGATGTTGGTCCTGCCGTATCCCCATATGTTGCATGTCGAGCCGAGCCTTCTCACCGTCCTTTGATTTTCCTTGTAACTCTAGCAAAGTACCCAATATGCTCTCACATATATTTTTCTCAATGTGCATGACATCCAAATTATGCCGTACAAGCAACTTTTCCCAATAAGGCAGATTAAAAAAAATACTCTTCTTCCTCCAGTTGTGCCATCTAGTATCCTCGTCACGCTGCTTCCTCTTTTTCGTCGTCTGACCAAATGTCACTTGCTCAAAACTTTCATACTGCTGCAACACCTGTTCACCGGTCAGTGGCATTGGAGGCTCCCTAGTTTCAACCTTGTTATTGAAACTGATCTTGTTACGGCGCCACCTGTGGCCCTTAGGCAAAAAACGGCGATGTCCCATATAGCAATGCTTCGAACCAAATTTCAACCACAAATAATCAGTATCCTTGTGGCAGTATGGACAAGCAAACTTGCCTTTTGTGCTCCATCCAGATAGCATCCCGTATGCTGGAAAATCATTAATAGTCCATAGTAGAATGGCACGCAAAGTGAAATTTTTCTTCTCCTTCGCATCCCATGTTGCAACACCATTAACCCATAGATCTTTTAGCTCATCAATCAGGGGTTGCAAATACACATCAATGCTATTTCCTGGAGATTTTGGCCCTGGTATCAACATAGACATCATAAAATATGGTTATTTCAAACACAACCAAGGAGGCAAATTGTAAGGGATTAAGATAACCGGCCATGTAGTGTAGGTAACATTCAACATCCCAAATGGATTGAAACCATCAGATGCAAGACCAAGCCTAACATTGCGAGGATCCTTCGCAAATTCCTTGTAGTCGTTATCCACATGCTTCCATGCAGGGGAGTCTGCAGGGTGACGCATTTTTTCATCGCGGACCAATCCTTCCTTATGCCACCGCATATAAGATGATGTGGTCTCTCTCATATATAACCTTTGCAGACGTGGAATAAGTGGGAAATAGCGTAAAATCTTACGTGGAAAACGCTTCTTGCCTGCACCAGTACCACTCCCTTCATCATTTTCACCTGCAGCTGCCATTTTCCACCTAGATTCACCACAGATTGGACATGAATTCATTTTAGCATAACCTTTTCTGAATAACACACAGTCATTCACACATGCGTGGATCTTCTGGTAGTCGAGGCCAAGATCTCGAACAACCTTTTGTACTTTATCCAATGTGTTTGGAATACAATGGCCTTCTGGAAGCACAAGTGAGAACAGCTGAATTATGGCGTCTAAAGCACTGATGGAGAGACCATACATGCACTTTATCTGAAATAACCTGACAATGAAAGATACCTTTGTAGCCTCCTTGCAACCTGGATAGAGTTCCTTCTGTGCCTCTTCCAATAATTTAAAGAAATTCTTAGCACGATCATTTGGCTCTTCATTATTAGAACCTATGATGTCTCCATGTATAGCACCTCGTATTAATGTGGAAACTAGATCATTGATAGAAGCACTGTCACCTGTCACACCTTGACTGTCAAGTTCTTCATGATCAAAATCTTCATCATTAGCTTCTCCTTGTATGAAACTCTCATCAAAACCTCTGAAAAACAAATGACTTTGGACCTCAGATTGTGTTCTATACGACATGCAACGACATCTTGAACATGGACAGGGTGCAGTCTCCCCTTGGGAGGTGCCTTCAAATGTTAAATCCATGAACTCCTTGAATCCTTTCTGCCACTCAATTGTTGACTTATCCATGCGCATCCAACTCCTATCAACTGACATACTTGATACAAGCACTACTAAGAAAAAAGCATCCAACTGACCACTGCAAAAAATCAACCACAAAACATGCACCCATATTAAAAATATGCAATAATCATGATAGTCAAATTTAAATATGAATCTGTCCACATATTATTAACATTTGCGTACAGTAATATAACTATTGAATGTACAAAGAAAAATTGAGTACTTGTCAATATTATTGCAATCCATGTCAGCTCAGATTGGGATGGGAGAGGTTTAACTATTACTGGATGCATAATCGGAATTGGAGATGGCTGGTGGATGGGGATGGGACCAATTGCTTCACGTTCCATGCATGAAAACCATAAATTAATCATGCACTTGAATATAACGCCATGCATGGAGAACTGTAGGGTTTTGAATCACGGTATACCTGATCTTGATGAACCACGTGCAGATCAGAGAAACTATCCCTTGCAGAATGCGTGGCTTGCGGCGTCCCCGGCCGATCGTCCAGCGTCCTAGCCTGCTCGCCTGCGATCAGCTGGGCAACAGGATCATCCAACAGGGGGTAAGGCGACAAGGGGTGAGGGAGAGTCTCGCGAAGATACGTGATGGCGGCGGTGGCTGTGGAGGCGTTTGCTTGCTACACGTATAGGAGATGGGCCGGGCTGGGGAAGGGGCGCTTGTTACAACATTGCCTATAATTAGTATAGTATATGTCATATGGACGAATTAACATCAGTGGCGCAATGGTTTGCTTGGTCACGTTTGGGTTGACAGGTTGCAGGTTGGATACCTTGAACCTCCCGGTTAATTGTATTATTTTCTAATTAGCTTTCGTTTTTGCAAAATAACATGGCCAACATATTTTGCAAAAAAAAACGTACACACACGTTCACCTTATAAGTGAACTAACGCACACGTATTGAACATGTTTTTTAAATTTTCATTTTTTTGGCCAACAAGAGTACCAATATATTTCTGCTTTTATTTGCCATATTTTTATGCCAATATCTAAGATCCATCCTTAATTTGTACATCCTCAATGCTGTTATTCAACTAATTAAGAATTCGATCATGCTTACATATTGAATCGATCATTACTTTGTACATTACTCGTCTCTTTCTTCTAATGAGTGAGTTTGTAGATCGTACCGTGGCCATGCTCGTATCATAGATGCATATTGTCTAACATGGCCGCATCATAGATGTTATCATCTAACATGGCTCACCACGGTGGTCGGCGTGGTGCCCGGCATGGTGGCTGTGCTCGCCAATATGCATCTATGGTCGGCGTGGTGGCCGGCCGTGATCGGCATGGTGGCCGGGCTCACCACGGTGGTCGGCGTGGTGGCCGTGGTGACCGGTCGTGATCGGCGTGGTGGCCGGCATGGTGGCTGTGCTCGCCAATATGCATCTATGGTCGGCGTGGTGGCCGGCTGTGATCGGCATGGTGGCCAGGCTCGCCACGGTGGCCGGCGTGGTGGCCGTGGTGACCGGTCGTGATCGGCGTGGTGGCCGTGGCCGTGCTCACCACGGTGGTCGGCGTGGTGGCCGGCATGGTGGCTGTGGTCGCCAATGTGGTCGGCATGGTCGCCACGGTGGTCATGGTCGGCATGGTTGCTGTGCTCACGTACGGTGGTCGTCATGGTCGCCGCGGTGTTCGGTGTGGTCATCGCGGTGGTCGGCATGGTGGCCATGCTCGCCACGGTGGTCAGCGTGGTGGCCGGCGTGGTGGCCGTGCTCACCACGGTGGTCGGCGTGGTGGCCGGCATGGTGGCTGTGCTCGCCAATATGCATCTATGGTCAGCGTGGTGGCCGGCCGTGATCGGCATGGTGGCCGGGCTCGCCACGGTGGTCGGCGTGGTGGCCGTGGTGACCGGTCGTGATCGGCGTGGTGGCCGGCATGGTGGCTGTGCTCGCCAATGTGCATCTATGGTCGGCGTGGTGGCCGGCCGTGATCGGCATGGTGGCCGGGCTCGCCACGGTGGCCGGCGTGGTGGCTGTGGTGACCGGTCGTGATCGGCGTGGTGGCCGTGCTCACCACGGTGGTCGGCGTGGTGGCCGGCATGGTGGCTGTGCTCGCCAATGTGGTCGGCATGGTCGCCACGGTGGTCATGGTCGGCATGGTTGCTGTGCTCATGTACGGTGGTCGTCATGGTCACCGCGGTGTTCGGTGTGGTCATCGCGGTGGTCGGCATGGTGGCCATGCTCGCCACGGTGGTCAGCGTGGTGGCCGGCGTGGTGGCCGTGCTCACCACGGTGGTCAGCGTGGTGGCCAGCATGGTGGCTGTGCTCGCCAATATGCATCTATGGTAGGCGTGGTGGCCGGCCGTGATCGGCATGGTGGCCGGGCTCGCCACCATGGTCGGCGTGGTGGCCGTGGTGACCGGTCGTGATCGGCATGGTGGCCGTGCTCACCACGGTGGTCGTCGTGGTCGCCGCGGTGTCCGGCGTGGTCATCGCGGTGGTCGGCGTGGTGGCTGGCCGTGATCGGCATGGTGGCCGGGCTCGCCACGGTGGCCGGTCGTGATCGGCGTGGTGGTCGTGCTAGCCATGGTGACCGGCCGTGATCGGCGTGGTGGCCGCGGTGTTCAGCGTGGTCATCGTGATGGTTGGCATGGTCATGTCATCATAGCTCTTGACCTTCCTCGTATCTTATTTCAATTGAGCGTGACAAAATTTTAAACGTGCATGGCATCAAGCACTCAATTTAAACGTGCACACTTTGAGTCCAAAAAAAAACGTACACCCACATGCATACAAACTAACAAGACGCATGCACCTGAACGCTGTTTTCAATTCCCTCCAAGTCACGGCTCCCCCCACCCCACCAGCCCGCCCAAAAATTTCCCACATCAAAGTTGAAAACCAACTCTAATAGATAAGGAAACCCTACCCCTAAACTGGCGCACGTCTCCAATCTCATCCATCAGCTTTCCCAGGCGGCGGTTCTGCGAGCACCTCATTCTCCATCGCCATGTCGACGTCTCCTACCGCGCTGCCCTCCCCTGGTGTCGATGACGAAGATCTCTGCACCAACAATGGCGGTGATCCAACTTCACAAGTACAACAACTCGTTGATGTGCAGCCGGGGTTGTATAATCTTCCCCCCACTGGGTAACTATCTTCCTCTTCATTCTTCTTGTTCTGTATTAGAATGCATCTACTTGCCAATGATTAGTCCCTCCTATTAGTGCACCTAAGGGCTTACTAGTAATCAATCTTCCTGCTTAATCAATCTAGGGTTTTTCATTACTACAACTAGATTCATCTTGGTGCCCCCTAGTATTTTTTAATGGGATAAGAGGGGCACGCCTGTACTGCAAGCCCCCTAGTAATCCTTGTGTTCTGAATCATATCCATGCTCTTTGCGTGCATATTATTTTGGTAGATCCTTGACAGGTATATGTGTTACATACTACTGATCAAACCGAGTCTTAAAGATTTTAGTGAACCTGATAATATTATGACATTAGCCAATCAATATATCTAGCACTATTGTGTTTGAGATGCTTGCGGATCGACAATATTTTGCATTTTTTGGGCTTCACAACCCAGCCAGCTAAGACAAAATATTCTAGTCAGCTTTATCTTAACTTGATGAAAAAGATCATGTTAATTAATTGACTCTTTTCTTTTAATATTTTTGTTAGGATGACTGGTGAGATGTGGACTCTAGCATTCCAGTGCAAGGGGGCACCCCAAGAAAAAGAATTCATCACAGTCAATATTGATAGGGCTGATATCTCATTCTACAACTTGCTTTGTATGAAATCAAAGTTTGGGTACGCTGGTAGGGACTACTTATACTACAAGAAGCGATGTGGCAGGGACATAGCAAATCTTGAGGTGATTGATTATGAAGATCAAGCATTATCAATGATTAAAACAAATGAGAACGAGATGAAAGTTAGACTAGTACTGTCAAGGGATGAACCTCGAGAGCGGCAGGTCACCATAACACCCCTGAAACGATCGAGGGATCAGCCTAATACTGATCAATCAGCTACAGATCCACCAATTGATGCATACAAGGTTTGGCTTCATAATCTGCAAAGCAATGAACCAGACACGGGTTAGTTAAAGTGTTGCACCCAACATAATAAATATAGCCAATTTTTTTCATTATCCACTTCACTGATATATCCATGATGACTTGTAGAATTCCATGATGACTATAGGGATGGGACGATCAAAACATATAAGGAATGGTTGAGGCTGCAAGGAGATCTTCCAATAATTTGTAATTTACTTTCATCCGCTGAAAATTCAGATATTCTCAACTTTGCTACTCTTACATACCTTGCTGATGGTTACCTCTGATGCAGTAACATTTTTGGATCAGCATACGAATGATGAACAAGAAAGTCATGATAGTAGCCCAACACCTCCAACAGACTTCCCATCCCATGCTAGGCGTCAAAAGCCTAAGCAAAATGGTGTGTTTTGCATCACAAAATTAATATTATTTGTTCATATCTGCACAATGTGTTCAATTAATTAAATATTCATGGTTTCCTTTCAGGAGCTTCTCAAGGTCCCAAGAAAGTTGGACGTGGTACCCTAAAAGGATTATCGGCTGCCCACAAGAGGATAAAGGGTGGCTCCCAGAAGCTGCAAATTGAATTTTCAGCAAGGCTCGGTGGTCCCATCGGTCCAAACACCCGCTCATTTGTGGATGAAGTGGTAATGTTTACAAGAAAAAGGGCACCACTTATTGGAGTGAAAAGGTGGAAAGAAATAAAGGAAAATGTTAAAAATTCTATAGCATCCGACGTACTTGTAAGTACAATCAATCTTTGTTTTGTAACCATCTAGACTTTGTAATTACCAAAGAGCTCATGTTTTCTTTATGTTCTATCTTCCAACAGAATAGGTGGGACCTACTAAATACTGAAAATGCAAAGGAAAAGATATGGGACATTGCCAAAGAACGGTACAAGGGATGGCGGTCAACACTCAGTTCTACATATAGAGCATACGATAATTATTGTGATAGAATGGCAAACAAGCCTGAAGATGTAGATATTGTTGAGTGGCACTACTTGATCTTGTATTTTGGAACTGAAGCATTCCAGGTTCTTTAGATATGGCTTTGTTTTCCCAATTGCACTTGCTAACTGTATTCATTCACTGCCCATGCAATTCAATTTGTACTGACTTTTTTGCAGAAAGTTAGCAGCCAGAACTCCAAAAACCGTAGGGAACAAAAGACAAAGCATCTGATGGGATCCAAACCATTCTCACAATATAGCTATGAGCAGGTAATAATATCATAAAATCATTTCTTCTTTTCTTCAATGATGAAAAATTCATATGATGCATTCTTGTCATCTTAGAGAGACGCAGAAACTGGAGAAGAGCCAAACGATATATCTCTTTGGATGAAAACTCACACGAAGAATGGTGAATGGTCAAACAGTGCATCTAAGGATGTCTATGTGAGTACTGATTTTTCAATACTCACTAAATGATTTAGAATCCTATACTACAGTACTTATATGTACGTTAATACAATTTTCATACTACACTTAGTATCATGCTGCAGAAAAAGAATGTGGCTCCAAAAGAGCCTTCCTTACACCAGAAGAGGAAGACATTGTTTTTCAGACCACTTACAAGCAAAGCACAGGTTGCAAAACATCCAAAATTCATGGTTATGGATACATGGCAAAAGTTCCAACAAGGAGTCAACTGATGGCTGCTAAATTGGAAGAGCAAGCACGTGCTTCAGCTGCAGCTGAACAAAAAAATATTGAGGTCCAAGGAGAGGTAGAAAAGTTAAAAGAGAAAGTTGCAAATCTAGAAGCTGAAAGGGAAATGATCATTGAAGAAAGTAAGCGGCAGATTCAACAGGAGGAGGAGAAGAAGAGAGAGGTATTTAAAGAAGCACTTAGAGAAGAACTTAGGCAAGAAATGCTTTCTATGCTAGCTGAACAGAAAAAAGAAGAATTGCAGCAGGTAATAACTTCCATATTTGCTTACATTCATGAACAATTTGTACATTGTATATGATTCTTAACTTTGATCCTTAATTTTTATATGCAGACTAACCCACACAGCATCCTCCACCTAGAAACGGCAAATGGGCCAGCAATCGGTGACAAAGGCCGCAACACTCGGGCATCTGCTGTTAACCGAAGCCTTTTCCAAACTAACAATATGAATACTTTTATTTCTCCACTACAACTGAGGGCTTCTGCTACTAAAACTCGTTCACGGACAAGGAATGACTCGGTAACAGTACAAACAAGTTGGAAAAATCTTATTTTGACTTTATTTCTATCCATGTTAATCTTGTATGATATTATATATGCTTGCCTATTCACTTTAGACTCAAATATGATGTGGAATCTTGCACTCATGTAGTTTTTTTGTTAGGATTGGAAAAGAAGTGAATACCATCTTATCAATTCTGCTTCAAAATTGTTTTACATGGATATATTGATCCTGTTGCTCTGCTCTTCATGTGTTAATTATCTTGTTCTGTGGTAGAGTTCAATAATGTACACTATCTTACTTTAGTTCAATCTCATTTCAACAGAAGGATAAAATCTGAGGTGGAGAGGTCTGACTTAGGACATGCGTGCTCAAATGAACCAAGAAAACAACATCAGAACCAACACAATTGAAGATATTGTTGAGTTTCCATAACATTCTTCTAGAATAGGGCCCCTGTTACCTGAATATACAAACATTTACATATGGATTGTCACGTGCTACGATGAATCAGTGCTTACTCTTTTTCAAATACTTTGAAAGCTTTATGGCATGCATATGATTCATTATTTTTGTCAATACAATAAATATTTTTATATAATATACTGCATTACCACCCATATTACAACGAAATCTTTGAGTGGCCTTAGAGCTTATTTCCACGGAATATTAGCATTGCAATAATAGAGACATTTGCAACGATATATTTGCAAGGCAAACGGGGTTAGTGCAATACACTATTTGCCACGCAATAGAGCCAATCCCCATGAATTCTTATGCATGGCAATATACACATGCGCAAAAATTGCCACAAATAATTTTGGTGGCAAATTATGCAATTGCCACAAAATCTTTACGTGGCAATATAAACTTTTGCCACCAAATAATTACGTGGCAAATAAAAGAACATGTTGCCACAACATCTTATCGTAGCAGTAGAGTCTTATGCAACTAAATCTAATGTTGCAATACAACAATGATGGTCGTGGTAATAGAACCAATGGCCACGTTGTTGACCATTGCGAGAAATGGCTAATGCAACACATAAATAGGTGGCAATAAATAATATTGCCTCGACTTTGGTCATTGCAAAAGCTACAATTGCAACGCATAAATCCGTGGCAAAACCTGCTATTGCCTCGACTTCTGTCATTGCAAAATGTATCAAATGCAACGCATCATTGCGTGGCAAAAACCATATTTATTGCAACAAAATAAAAAAATGTGGCCCAAAGTTTTAACCACGCAACTATTTGCCACGGGTGCCAACGACCATCATGTTGTGGCAGTTGATACATATTGCCATGATACTAGAAAGGTAACAATCGTATCAGCTAACCAGCCGATGGTAGAAGCATCGACTGACAGTTGTTACACAGGAACATCATAGACTCAAGGAAACGGATGCTTAGCAGCTAAACCAAAGGCTGATGTTGAAACGCAACTGCAGAGATGTATAAGCTAAGCATAGATGCACATGAATTAACAAAGATCTTTATACGAAGAGAATCTTAAGGAAACGGCAATCAAGACAAGGATAACGTCTTGACGGCAAGGATATGAGCACCAAGGTGATAGGATTAACTAGATATTACATCTCTCTATTTAAGACATATATTCTATGGCTTACTTTTTAGTTATAACACAAGCATACAATATAAAGCACAATAAAACATTTATTCCCTAACATTTGACCTAGACCATACATCAAAGACTTTAACTCAAGATCACAACATAAAACTTGTAGAGTTTGACTTAGGGTTTCAAACAAAACTGATTTTACATTTTTATGAACTTCCTACGAAAATCTATGAAATGTAGAAGTTCACTGATTTGAAATAAAGAAGGCTTTGAAAATTTTACAGCGAACACCCTAGAACTTTCTAAATCGAAGCAATTAAGTCCCTAGTTAGGGAAAATAGAGAACAGGAAGATAACGACGATATTCCGGCAAAGGGATTGCTGGCATTAGGAAGATTCAGTGAATCGGGGCAAACCTTGGGGTAGCCTTGGTTGTGAAGAAGAACGAATGGAAAGTGACTTCCCGTGGTGAACAAGATCGGTGATAAGAAGTGCTCGACGGTGACGAGATTCCGTGGGTGACGAAGAAGCTTGCTAGGGGATTGTAGTGGGTGGAAGATAGTCGGGGTACTTCTCACGGTGGCCCGTTATGCTGACTCCTCCGCGAACCTCAAGGTTTTCCTGCCCACGCACGTGTGCCACTGAAACACGGTCGGCACACCCGCGTAGCTTTCTGCAGGACTGCCGTGCTTGGTTACACCTCTGATGCGCCGCTTCTGCTCTGCTCCCACACCAACGGCCCCCAGCCGGCATGCGCGTGGTCGGTTGCCTTGCATACGCACGCGCCTGTGGAAATGAACTGAGTCGGCCATCAGTCCTGCGTCGCACGTTGAACCCGCGTCGCGCTGCTCCTGTTTCGACCTCTGCATGGGTGGAGGGAGCTTGTCATGTCTGGCTACTCCGTGGCTCCTCCGAGCTCGTTACGCCCAGCCATCGCCTTCGTTCCGCAGCTTCTCCTTCCGACTCGCCACGCCACACTCCCACCTCCGCCTTCGCGAGGACCGTGGTCTTCCTGTATTAGGGCCGTGCCTTCCGCTGCTTTCTCCTCGACGGCCTCCAACGTCCATCACGCGCGACTCTACTGCCCCCTGGGCGGGTCCGCCCCGAATCGTCGTGCTGCAGCACCTCCCGCACTGCGTGCGACCTTCCTTTACACCAATTCGGTTGCGGCCTGAGCGCATCCAGCGGAGACACCGCTATGCGCTACACGCTGTCGTCTTGCACGCCGTTGCCCTGCACGTTGTCGCCCTGCACAGCCCTTCCTACTGCCAGACTCGTGCTTGCCTCGGCCTTGCCGCGTCGCCTCCGCGCACGCCCGAACCGCGTGCGTTCTCGGCCCGCGTCACGTCTTGCTGCGGCTGCCCGCACCAGACCATCACCAGGTACTCCACGCGCGGGGCCTTGCTGTCCTCGTGCTAGCCCACGCCACACCGCCGCGCCAGAGCTCCACCTGCACGTTCAGTCCTGCACGCCGGGCCGCACCGTGCCCGCACACGCGTTTGCGCGCGTTCTGCTCCAGCGCCTGCGCCAACGTCGCCAGCGCCGCGCTCTGGCGCCGCCTGGATCCCGAGCGCTCGCGCTGTTCCAGTGCCTACTCTCCAGCGTGCACCACCAGTACTGCATCGCGCCTCCGCCTGCGCTTACTCAGCCGCCGCGCTGCTTCCACTGCAGAGCCCCAGCTCCTGCTCGCCCAACGCCCACGAGCCAGCGCCATCTGCTCGCCTGAAGCCGTCAGCTCCGCTCCTGTGCTCGGCTCACGCACGCCGTTCCTCTTCCGCCTGAACCACCGCGCCACGGGCTGGCCTCGCTCCGCTCCTAGGTCCGTCAGCCCGCTCGGCGCCTGGCCGCTGCCGCTCGCCCACCGGCCGAGCCACGGCCGCCTGCCGCTGCGCCAGCAACTACCGCCCGCTCGCGCGCCACCCGAGCCCGGCGCTCGCGCACGCCGCTCGCGCTCCGCCGCTCCGGCTCGCCCGCGCCTGGCTGCGCCCGAGCCGCCGCACCGGCTCGCGCCCCGCGCTGCGCGTCCGCGCGCTCCGCCCGAGCGCTCACTCCGCGCGCCTCCGCCTGGCCTGGGGCTGCGCTCGCGCCCCGCCTGGGCTACGCCCTGCGCAGCGCCTCCGCTCGCGTGGGCCGCTCGCTCGGCTCCGCGCCGTGCGTGCCTGCCACGCGCCACCTGCCCGGGGCAGGAGTGCCCCCAGGGCGCCATCGCCTGAAGCCGCTGGACGCCGCCCAGCCCTTGTTGCAGCATGAGGAAGAGAGAGGGGGAAAAACAGGTGGGGATAAGAATTGAGCCAGGAAGAGGTGTGCTGCCGGTGGGGAAGAAGATAAAGGCGCCAGGGATAAGAGAACAGAGGAGAAGGGGAAAAGAGATTTCCCAAGGACTTATGCGCAATTTTAGAAAACTGCAGGGGCTTGTTTGTAAAGCAAATTTTCCCATTGATTTAAAACCCTAATGAAGAAATGCCCAAAATGAAAGTTGGAGAGTTTTTCAAACTCAACAACATTGCTTTAGGGCCCAAGTTCAGAAACTCAAAACTTATATTTTTACACGTGAATTTTTGAACAAAAGTCGGATTTGAGTTACTTTTGTCCTAAAGAGCGTAACTTTATAAAATTTAGGACCTAAATGCAAGCATTTATGACACGTCATGATGATGGGATAGACTCGTCATGATTGTCGGGTTTTATCCGGCCGCCCACCGAGGGGTATACCCAAGGTGGTAGGTTTTAGGTTGGGATGCGCCGAGATCAGGAACTCGAAGGTGTTGACAACACAAGATTTAGACAGGTTCAGGCCGCAATATGCGTAATGCCCTACGTCCTGTATGATGGTTTGTATTGCCTTGATGTTGATCTGGTGATCTTATGTTTTGAGGGGGTCCCTGCCCGCCCTTATATATCCGGGGGGACAGGGTTACATGAATCCTAGTCTGATACTAACTTAGGAATCGTACTCGAGTACAACTCGAGTAGTTTCCTTCTGTATCGACTAGTTCTACTCCGCATGCGGGTAGAATACAACATAAATAAGGTACAGGACACGTCCTATCCCCTAGCCCAATACGGACTCCTTGATGTACACAGCCCCGTGGCCCCGGGTCTGACAAACCCCCGAGCTCTTCGTAGCTGAATACTGCAGGCTCTTCAAGTACTTCCGAAGCAGTCTTCAACTTCTCTCGAAGCTCCGTCCTGAAATTTTCCTTCGAGTACTCTTCTGACTGCATCGAAGCTATGAGGTGCTCATGCCCCGAATTCTTTCTTTTATATGGGGTGTGATGAATAATCGCACTCCATATGGAGTAGCCCCCGAGCCTTAGGTTGAATCAAAGAATCAAGCTGAGGGTCAAACTAGCCTTGAATCTTTCCTTCTTATCCTTCGAGTACTTTCGAAAAATAAGTAGTCGACACCACGTGTCTCACAGCCCCCGAGCCTTGAGTCCAAATCTTTTGGAAAAAAGGATCCCAAAGGTCGTGGCAAAAAAGTTCCTGTTGAAAAAATAAAGTCTAAGAGGAGGCAATTAGCAGAAATTAGACTCGAAACCCAAAGAACCTCTTTTTTCGGGACAAACAACCCAGAAAAATGGTGAATCGGGTAACGGCCCAAAAAATCTGCCAAAAAACTGCCTGTATCCAATTAATCCTATTGCGCGACGCTTCATCTTTCACACAGTAAACCACTGCCGAACCGCTGGTTATTTAACCCCGCGGTCAGTTAGGGTTTTTCCTGTGCCTTCAGATCTGACGCCACCACCAGAGAAAAACCCCAATTAGAATCTGACCTGCCTGAGCCCTTCCGCCGCCCAGCATAGTCGAAAATCTTCGAGCTCGCCGCCGCAGCACCCGAGCGCTGTAAAAACAACTCGTGGCTGAAAGGATTCGAAATGGCTCCGAAGAAAAACAACCAGAAGGACTGGAAAGAGGTGCAAGTAGCAACTGGAGAATGGTCAATTAGTAAGTGTTCTCGCCATAATTTAGCAAATTTGGTATTGGGGGGTCTGCTTCAGGAAAGGGATCTCATCAATTGGCGTCTTCCTCTTCGCGATCCATTTCCCATGGAAAACGTCGATGAGATCGTTTCTTTCTGCTCTTTCTCTGAACGGGGATTCGCCCTCCCCACTTGCTCCTTCTTCCGTGGTCTTCTCTACTTCTATGGAATTGAGCTGCAACACCTCAACCCCAATTCGATCTGCCATATCTCCATTTTCATCCATTTCTGTGAAGCTTTCCTCGGAATTGAACCACATTGGGCTCTTTTCCGCTATCTTTTCCGCGTGAAACCCCAGCCCACCTAAAAAAACCCTTCTGCAATAGGGGGCGCTAGAATCCAGCTTAGGCAACATGCTAGTGACAAATATATATCATACAAATTTCCGTCAAATGTCCCCGGGTGGAAACAACACTGGTTCTATATGGCGAACCATGCTCCCCAACTCCCTGTGCGGTCTGGCAGGCCCCCTGTTCAGCGTGGCGAATGGACATTGGAGCCAAATGAAGCCGAGATGGACCAAGTAAAAGAACTACTCGAGTTGATTGCCGTGCACAAAGAGACGGGTGTAACCGGGGCATTAGTGATGCTATCATTTTTCAAACGCCGAGTCCAACCCATACAGCAGCGCCATACCTTAGGATTCGAGTACCTGGGTACTGAAGACCCATCCTGTATGTGCGCAGAAGAGCTTGGGAACGATGCTGCACTTGTGCGCGTCAGGCGAATTCTACTAGATGTGGATGCCGTCCCGTATGTTCCAGCAGGATTTACAGCCTAGAATCGACCACCAGCAGTAAGTGTTCGACTTCTCGACTTCTTCCCTCGATCTGAAGAGTTAATACTAACCGATTGTCTTAACACAGGATTCATCAGCATTGTATCGGAGTTACCCACCACAACCCGATCTGCCCCGGCCTTACCATACGCTACCCAGCGCCGCCGCCAAAGCACAGAAGGAACAAATTGCTGGCAGCGAATCAGCCACGGGCAGCCAGGCAGCTGGGGAGAGGGTGCAAGCCGACGACTCCTCCGGATCATCCGTGGAATGGTCCGACGACGCACCTCTAGTTCCCCGGTGGCGCCGGGAGATGCGGAAACGCAAAGCCAGCACCACTGACCTCGCCGGGTAAGTATCTTGTCGAACCATAGTGTCGAGTTGTTTTGTTGAATACCGATGACAACTCTGTCTTGCAGTCCCTCATCTTCTTTGCCCAGCTCCCAGCGCCAGAGGGTAGCCGAAATGCCCCCCACCAGAAAAGATGCACCAGAAGCCGGACCCGTAGTGGTCGATAAGGCCGATCCGTCACCTTCTGTCACAGACGATGTAACTATCGCCGTGGCAGACACAATGTCGGGGCAGCTCACGCCCTCGACTGAAACAGCGCCGCCACCGGCAATAGGTGCTACGGACATCGCCGCGCCAGAGCTGCCAGCCCCCTCGTCCCGTACGTCAACTCCTCCAGCCACGAGTACCGTGATAAAGCCGTTGAAGCTGGTGTGGAGGAAGCCGACAATGATCCGATCCCAGATGTAAGTAATGCCTTGGACCTTGCCCTTAGCCATGTGTAAAAATCACAGTAAGAATGTTGTGTTGTTGTCTTAAGCGGATCAACAGCTGCGGTGACGCCAGAACTCGGGTTGGCTCCACCAGCCCCCGAGCTGTCGCCTGGGCAACCCGACGCGCTGGAGCCAGCAGGGAGGGCAGATGTAATCATGCTTGATTCGCCACTACCCGAGCCCCAGCACACAGAACCCGAAGCCCCCGGCAATGAGCAAGTCAAGGCCGCCACTGCCGTACCCGTCGACGGTGCAGGTAAATGATCCCACTGCCTTCTGCCACAATTATTGCTATATTAATACTTGTCCTTTGCAGGGACCCCGCAGCCGTCAGCCTTGGAGGGTGCGGGTGTTTCTTGCGAGGCACCCGGGTTGCCAACCCCAGTAGGGGAGAATACCGATATACTCCAAGAGATGCACCTCCCAGGGGATGATCTGAGCCGCCTGCGCCAAATGATCAAGGCGATCGACTCATTTGCTCTGGTAAATCTTGTCTAAACCGCTGGTAACTGTATGCTTAAGTCGATTCTCTCTGACGCCCAGGAACATGTAGGACATGAACCAAAAATGTTCAACGAAGCTGGAAGAGTCCACCAGGCGTATCGACGAGCTGATGCAGGAGCGAGCCGGCTTCGAGTAGAATATCATCGAGCTCCAAGGCCGACTCAAGGAGCAGCGGAAAACCCATCAGGGTATATTGAATTCAATTCTCGAAGTCATACTCGTAGTCGATAACTTCATGATCTGAAACCTGCTTATCATCGTAGAACTTAAACAGCTCTTAAATTATAAAGAAGGATTGCTTACTGATTTGAAGAACATGTTGTATCGCCGCGCAGATGAAGTCGAGGGTCTGCGGAAGGTGATGGCCGACACGGAGAAGCAACTCGTCGACTGCCTCCAGCAGATCAAGACTTTGGGCGAGGAGAAAGAGCAGCGCCAGAAGGAACTTAATGATTTGAAGGTGGCAGCTCAAGAACTCGTAGAGATGGTGGATCCTCGGGAGGACGGCGCTGAAGATGGGCCACCGCTACTTGATCGACTTCGCGGGGCACCACAAAAGATCCTCAACTTTGTCACCGAGGCTGCCACATCTTATGTGGGCCATGCCCTAGGCCTTGTAAAGTCCTTCTGGCCAAAGGCGTGGCTAGAAGTACTCGCGGAGGGTGCAGCTGCTGATTGTACTGATGAAAGCTTCCGCGAGTATTTGCTAGAGGTCCGGCCTGTAGCTGAAAAAATTGTTGGAAACATGGTCCAGGATTGAACTGTTAGTGCTTAAGACTTTTGTAATATAAGAAGCCACTTTAGTTCCTTTGTAGCCTTATGTGCAGACTAAGAGCCCCATCTGCTTTGGAGCATAGGCGTGCTACCTCTAAGTGCAGCGACTCAGAGAATAGTTGATTTGGCCCTTCGCGAGAGCTCATCGGGTGAGCTAGATAAGATCCCGCCAAAAAGGATCCACTCGGACCCGGAATGCGCAGTCTGTGGCGCGACGACTAGGATGCTCATGGCAAACAGTCGAAAACTACCCTTAGGTGTAACCACCGCAGGAGTAGCCAAACAAGTTAGATGAAACCCAAGCCAGACGGGCCTAACCAGTTTGAAAGAACACGATTAGCATCGCGACGACCCATATGCCACTGGCAAGTAGTCGATTTTATATAAAATTTAAGCGTGGCCAAAAGCCGCCACCGTTAAATTCAAGAATCTACATTTCGGGTTGTGTGGCACAAAGCCGCCAAATCGACCCAGAAAAGTAAAACTTGCCATTAACGCATACAGAAATTGGACACGAGTCTGCTTAGGGGTAGAACCGTCGCAGGTGCTAGATGTTCCACGAGTTGGGTACATCCTGACCATCGGGGTGCCGAAGTTGATAAGATCCTGGTCTTGTAACCCTCTTGACAATGAACGGTCCTTCCCATCTTGAGTTAAGCTTATGCAAACCCGACTCATCCTGAACGCGACGAAGGACAAGGTCGCCAATGCTAAACGACCTTTCCTTAATGTTGCGATCATGATATCGCCGGATTCCCTGTAGGTAACGGGCTGACTGGACGAGAGCAGAGCAGCGAGCCTCTTCGACAGAGTCCAACTCCACATGTTGCGATCATGATATCGCAGGTGCTTCGTCCGCCTCGCCTTCTGTATACATCTCAACCCTTGGGGATTTCCACATGATATCTGCTGGGAGAATCGCCTCGGAGCCATAGACAAGAAAGAACGGGGTCTGCCCGGTGGCTTTTGAAGGTTGAGTCCTGAGCCCCCAGATTACGTGTGGCAACTCATGAATCCACTTCCCGCCCTTTTTGCTGTTGGCATCGTAAAGTCTCTTCTTGAGGCCGTCAATGATCAAACCATTCGCCCTCTCGACTTGCCCATTTGCCCTTGGATGAGCGACCGAAACATATTTGACCTCGATGGATGAGTTTTCACAGAATTCCCAGAATTGGTTGGCCATGAAATTTGAACCCAAGTCAGTGATAATAGTGTTGGGGAAGCCGAAACGATGTAAGATGTCGGAGATGAAGTCGACCACCCGGTCTGGAGTAAGCTTAGCGATCGGTTTGAACTCGATCCACTTGGTGAACTTATCGATAGCCACCAGAACATGAGTGAAACCTCCTGGCGCCGTTTTGAAGGGCCCAATCATGTCGAGGCTCCAGCAAGCGAAAGGCTAGGAAGGCGGTATAGTGATGAGGGTGTGGGCCGGGACATGAGTTTGCTTACCGAAGAATTGGCAGTTCTGACATCGTCGCACCAGATCTTCGGCATCGGACACGTCGGTAGGCCACTAGAAACCGGCTCTATATGCTTTGCCGACTAGTGACTTTGACGCGGCATGGTTACCACACACGCCCTCGTGTATCTCCCTCAATATGTCCAGAACGTCTTCTGTTGTGACGCACTTCATGAGTACTCCGGATCGTGCGCCGCGCCGATAAAGTTTGTCTTCGACTAGGACAAACCTCTTGCTCCGTCGCATGAGGCGAGCGGCGGCGGCGCTTTTGGGGTCCGTCCCGGCCGGTAAGACGAGATCTCGGATGAAGTCGACGAAAGGTCCTCTCGAGTCCTCACCGACCAGCAGAACCTCCCGTCCTGGCTGTACGGAGCCAGTGACGGTGGGAACTGGCAGTGAAGGGCTGATGGATGGGTGCGTCAGCTCCTGAATGAATACCCCTGCTGGGACTTGTGCTCGGGTTGATCCCAGCTTAGATAAGGCATCGGCAGCGACATTGTGTTCCCGTAGCACATGATGAACTTCTAGGCCAGAAAATTTGTTTTCTAGCTTGCGTACTTCTTGTACATAGGCTTCCATGGTCTCCTTGTTGCAGTCCCACTCCTTGTTGACTTGCTGAACGACCAAGAGTGAATCGCCATATACAAGTAGTCGCTTGATCCCTAGTGATATCGCCAAATGGAGCCCGTGAAGCAACGCTTCATACTCGGCTTCATTGTTGGATACCTCCCAGAGAATTTGGAGGACGTATTTGAGTTGTTCGCCTCTTGGGGAAATGAATAAAACTCTAGCGCCGCCGCCATCGAGCTTGAGAGAACCATCGAAGTACATGGTCCAATGCTCTGGCTTGTCAACTGGATTTGGAACTTGATTTTCCCTCCACTCTGCCATGAAGTCGACTAGAGCTTGGGACTTGATTGCAGTGCGTGGCTTGAAGTCGATCGACAGAGCCCCCAGTTCCACTGCCCATTTTGAAATACGACCCGTGGCATCTTGGTTGTGTAGGATGTCCGCCAACGGGTAGTCTGTGATCACGATGATCTGGTACTCTTCAAAGTAATGGCGTAATTTCCTTGAAGTAATCAATATGCCATAGAGAAGCTTTTGGACTGCCGGGTAGCGCACCTTAGACTCCGAGAGTACTTCACTGACGAAGTACACGGGCCGCTGCATGCCAAAAGCATGGCCTTCCTCGGAGCGTTCGACGACAATAGCACTGCTAATAACGTGGGTAGTTGCCGCAATGTAAAGTAAAAGGGTCTCACCCGGCAATGGTGCTGTGAGGATCGGGGGCGACTGTAGGTGTTGCTTGAGATCCTGCAGAGCCCGCTCGGCTTCCTCTGTCCAGTGGAACTTGTCTTGGCGCTTTAAGAGTGTGAATAAAGGTAATCCTCTCTCCCCGAGCCGGGAGATGAATCTATTGAGAGCTGCCATGCACCCTGTAAGTCTTTGTACATCTTTGATTGTGGATGGTGCCTCCAAATCAGTGATGGCGGTAATCTTTTCAAGGTTGGCCTCGATGCCCCTGTTACTGACTATGAACCCGAGCAATTTGCCTGACGGAACACCGAAAACGCACTTGGTCGGATTAAGCTTCCATCGGTACTTCCGTAGGCTGGCAAAAGTTTCCTCCAGATCCGTGATGAGGCCCTCGGGACTTCGGGTTTTCACGACCACGTCGTCCACGTAGGCCTCCACATTCCGGTGTAACTGATCAGCAAAGCACATCTGAATTGCCCGCTGATAGGTAGCGCCAGCGTTCTTCAACCCGAAGGACATCGTCTTGTAGGCATAAGTCCCAAACGGGGTGATGAACGCGGTCTTGATCTGGTCTTCCTCCTTGAGAGCGATCTGGTGGTAACCTGAATAACAATCAAGGAAACATAACAGTATGCAACCTGCAGTCGAGTCAACTACCTGATCGATGCGAGGGAGCCCAAAGTGATCCTTTGGGCAATGCTTGTTGAGATCGGTATAGTCGACACACATTCTCCATTCTTTGTTCTTTTTTAATACAAGGACGGGGTTAGCTACCCACTCTGGGTGGATTACTTCTTTAATGAATCCAGCCACGAGGAGTTTGGCTATTTCCCGTTTGATAGCCTCCCGTTTATCGGGGGCAAAATGACGAAGTCGTTGCTTCTTTGGCACAGCCTGTGGGTACATATTAAGGCTATGCTCGATCAGCTCCTTGGGCACCCCTGGCATATCTGATGGCTTCCATGCGAATATGTCTCAGTTAGCCCGCAGGAAACTGACGAGCGTGAGTTCTTATTTGTCACCCAAGCCCGCGCCGATGATGGCTGTCTTGGATGAATCGCCTTCTTGGAGCTGGATCGTCTTGAGAGCCATCTCGCCCGTCGACTTGACGCCCGATTGACTCGCCTTCTTCGTCGGGATGTCCAGCTCGGCTTGAGAGAGTTGCTGTGCGGCCGCGAGTACTTCAGCGGAAGCATCTGGCACGCGGGAAGTCGATGCGTACTGGATGGCCTCTTGGTTGCAGTCATAGGACTTCTTCAAGTTGCCTCGGAGCGTGAGAACACCGTTACGTCCTGGCATCTTGAGAAGCAAGTAGACATAATGTGGCACCGCCATGAACTTGGCGAGCGCCGGTCTCCCCAGTATGGCGTGGTAGGAAGATTCGAAGTTGGCCACCTCGATCTTGATGAACTCGGTACGGTAGTTCTCCCTCATCCCGAAAGTGACTGGAAGAACGACTGTTCCAAGCGGATGCGCGGCATTGCCAGGAACAATACCGTAAAAAGGGGCTTTGCTCGGAGTAAGCTTGTTGGTGAGGTCTAGACCCATCTTCTTTAGTGTACTGGCGAAGATAAGATTGAGTCCGCTCCCACCGTCGATAAGAACCCGAGTAAGCTTGACTTCTGCGACCACGGGATCCAGCACCAGTGGGAACTTCCCAGGCTCGGAAAAGCTGGTCCATTGATCATCACGGGAGAATGATATGGGGACCTCCGACCATCGGAGTGGTCGTGGTACCGCCGGTTCAACTGATAGGATCTCCCGTAGCAGCAACTTCTGTTCCCGCTTGGAGCAAAAATCTTCATCACCGCCAAAGATAACATTGACGGTCTTGGAGGCATCCTAGAACTTAGGCGTCTCAGATTTTTCTTCCTGTTCCTCGTCTTCGGGCTCTTTGCCCGTCGACTTGTTCTTCTTGCCGTTCCCAGGAGAGCCAAAGGTGCGCTTGAGCTGAAAGCAGTCGATCGCTGCGTGTTTGGAGTTGACACACCACGGGCACTTCTTCTGCAGGAGTTTTTCAAACTGCTCCTGCGTGGTCGACTTCTTGCCCCATGAAGGACGTTCCACAGCCGCGACGAGATCGTCTGGCTTGCATTTTCGGGAAGAACCCGAAAAGTCCCGCTGGCCTTTGTCAGCCCGGTTATCGCTGTTGTGCTTCTAGTTGAGGTCGAAACGTCTTGGAAACCTCTCGCGCATCTTTTCTTCTTGTTCAGACCAGTCGTGCATCATGTCGCGTAGACCTGCAACCATCTTCGGCCTGTTACGCCCAAAATCACGATATATACCTGGGTCAGTGAGGCCGTTGTAGAAGCAGTCGATGATGTCCTCTTCCGAGATGTTGGCGATGGTGGCCCGCACATCGAAGAAACGGCGGGTGTAGGATCGAAGGAGTTCATTGCGCTCTTGCTTGCACTGGGCAAGATCGTGCCGGGTTCCTGCTCGAGATATCGCCCCCTGAAAGTTGTCGATGAAGACCTTCTTGAGGCCTTCCCAGGAGTCGATGGAGTCGTTGGGGAGACTTTCCAGCCAAGTCAACGGTGCAGGCTCCAAAGCCATCGGAAAGTAGACGACTTTGGTAGTGTTGGAGCCGCCAGCCACCTCAATGGCAGTGGAATAACAGCGGAGCCATTGTTGGGGGGCCTGCTAGCCGTCGTACTTGGTAATGCCAATTGGCTTGAAACCCTCCGGGTACTTGTAGTTGTTGAATCTCGTAGTGAACGCAGGGAAACGATCGCTGCAGTCAGCATCGTCTCGCTCGGCTACCTCGCGTTCCCGTCGCCTCGAGTCAAGGACTGACCGGGCATCGCGCCCCTCATTGATCTTCTGGCGAAGATCAGGTTGTTGACGTGGAGGGTTGGGCTGCCTCGGGTTGTTTGCCGGAGGTGGCTGCCGCCTCCCACCGGTGAGCTGGCTTCCACCCATGCCATCATTGTTGTTGCTGCGTTGGGGTCGCGGGCGATTACCTGTTGTTCGACTTGGGGCCTGGCTTCGGCTGTCTCCGACGTGCTCATCCCTGACAAGCGATGCCGGAGCCTGCTGGTCCAACTGGACCCACGCTCGTTGGGCGTAGATGAGTGCTTGTCGGACGTTGGGGTCGTTGCTTCGCTCGAGTAGTGCTGTTACCTGAGCAATGTTGGCCACAGGAGTCCTGAAGCCACGTTCATCTGCCGCGGCGAATTCGGCATCGAGTTCGCGCTGTGCGGAACGTATGCGCTCGTTGGCTCACCTTCTGCGAACCGCACGAGCTCTGTTCCTGGCACGTCGCGCATCGCGCTCGGCGTCGTTCTCGTTCTCGGCTGCAGCGGTGTCTTCATCTTCTGATATGCCGTTAAGTGCGCCAATGGGGATGAGGGCATCATCGTCCCCTTCTTCCGCCATCAGGACTTGGCGAGTTGCGAGTTCTTTAGAGGGGGCTTCGACTAGCTCAGTCGAGCCTTCGGACATGGCAGCCAACGCCCTGCCCTCCTGAAAAGGCAAAGGCTCAAGATGGGCTACCAATCGGTCTTCATGCCCGAGTAAATCGGACAGGTTCATCCCCCTCCAATGAACAATTCGTCCTTCGGAGGTGGTGGTGATCATCAGCCCGCAAGTGGCCAGGTGATCCTCAGCCTCCCGACATGCGGTGGCCTCGGAACCTCCAGCCTGGAGCAAAGAGTCCAAGTCCTTTTCCAACATGGAAAAAGGAACAGTAGAGACAGACGCTGCCTCGGTTTCCCTGGAAGAGTCAGAAAACGGCAACTCGTCGAGATTATCGACAAAGTCGTCGAGCCTTGCGGCAAGTGTTTTTAGCTTGAAGGTGTCGTCGATGATGTGCCGACGGAAACCGCCTGCACCGTTAGCAACGCAAACCCACGAGCCAAAAATAAAGGTTGTGCCCTCAGGGAGCACGGGACTGGGGAACTTGAAAATCACCATCGAGTTCTCCATTGGATCTCTGATGCGCCCCCCTACCTGGCGCGCCAGCTATCGGGTTTTATCCGGCCGCCCACCGAGGGGTATACCCAAGGTGGTAGGTTTTAGGTTGGGATGCACCGAGATTAGGAACTCGAAGGTGTTGACAACACAAGATTTAGATAGGTTCAGGCCGCAATATGCGTAATGCCCTACGTCCTGTATGATGGTTTGTATTGCCTTGATGTTGATCTGGTGATCTTATGTTTTGAGGGGGTCCCCGCCCGCCCTTATATATCCGGGGGGACAGGGTTACATGAATCCTAGTCTGATACTAACTTAGGAATCGTACTCGAGTACAACTCGAGTAGTTTCCTTCTGTATCGACTAGTTCTACTCCGCATGCGGGTAGAATACAACATAAATAAGGTACAGGACACGTCCTATCCCCTAGCCCAATATGGACTCCTTGATGTACACAGCCCCGTGGCCCCGGGTCTGACAATGATGACTTGCACTTTTACACTTTAGCCCTGAGTAACTTTGAGAATTACTTTTGTAAATCATCTACTTGCACAAAAGGACTTGTACTTTCATAAAATTACATAAATACCCTTATTTTTACCACTTTACCCAAAATTTTTACACACTTCAACACACACATTTCAAATGAAACTGTTGGTTAAATATATATTTCTATACAGGGAATAAAGTAAGAAAAGCCTGTTTGCAAAACCATCCTTCACTTATTTTGAAATTACCCTTATCCAAATACATTTTACAAAAACAACCCTAGGTTTTTCTGTAATTACAAAAGTTACCCTTTTTATTTGCACTTTTAAGTTTTCAAAAGTTTCACATAACACACACGAGCTTTATACAAACAAACTCATACTTCACACTAACAAAATATTTGCCTAGCATTACAAGTACACGAACTATCACAGATAAACTCAAATCGGCTAATCTCTTCTGCTCATATACAGAGACCGCTCCTGCCGATTTCTCTTCCAAACAGAAATCAGCAGATTTCCTAAAACTGTATAGATAGCTTCCTCCTTTGCCGATTCCATCGGCTGAACCCTGTTGTTTCCAATCAGCTCTTTTGTAACCTTCAGTAAATTTACCACCCAAGGCTCTACCAAAATTTATTTTCAAACCTTTATAGTTGTTTATATGAGTAGTATACTTAATGTATGTTAGATTGCAACTTTATCATGAAGGAAATTAGTTTTGTGTGCACACTTTGAATGTGATATTGCATTGCATGTAGATACAACTACTCTTGCCGACGATACTTACGAATTGATTTCGAAACCCGAAGAAGGTGTTTCTGAAGACCAAGTGAACGTCAACAAGGGATTATCTGAAGCCCCAAACCAAAGTTCGGAAAATAATAATACTAACATCCCTGACTCCAGCCCCACCAACAAAGGCAAGCCCCGATGCATAACCCAGTATTTCAAATTACTACATTATGCAATCTTACACTTATATATTATATCTTGCATTAAGTCTAGGAGATGAAATGGAACCCTAGATGCATTGAATCCTAGGAACCAATGTATTGTACTTGAGTCCTTATCGAGTACATGCTCTGCTAATAGGACCGGTAGAAGTCGGGTGATTTCCTGTCACTCGCGCGATATAGGAGTTGAATGTTTACTATTCTGCAATCACTATAAGGATGATGGACGGGGTCATGTACAATATCATGACTCCGAAAGGTTACCCCGTCTGTGTTGATAAAAGTTGATAAGGTCGCAGTGTGTGGTAGTGGCAGTTAAGCGTTTGAAAGTACTAGCCACATGCCGCGAAATATGGTAAGCGGTAAGCCTAGTAACCAATCGGCCTGGCAAGTGGACATACCTCCCACCACTCGTAATTTGGTTTTTCTCACGCACCGACGTGCGGAAGTACGTTCCGCGCAGCGGACAGGAGTATGGTCATGTAGTCGCGCTACAGACGTATGTCCTGCACAACTGGTGTGCGTACGATCCTGCAGTCGCTTGTGGTGGCCCTGTTCCACGACCCGGAATGAAAGGCAAACGGTTGCTTCGGAATAACCTATCGGTGTTCCAAGCGTGTGATTTAGGTTTACCTTGCAAGGGTGGAAATTCAATTCAGAATTGTCCATTTCTTGTGGAGATTGAGACTGCTTAATTCTTCTGCCACATAGAGTAACAAAAGCAATCTTATGATGAATCATACTGAGGTATGCTGTAAAAAGGCTCTACCTTGCTTGAGTAGTTATAGGTGCTTAACAAGAAGGGTTAAAGAAACTAGAAACTTGTAATATCCAGGTAGTTAGACAACTAGATACTAAGTTTGGGTGTATTATATGTAAGCAGGTTATAGTGTATACAAGTTGTACAAAGCAATAAGGGTATATTTGTAAATTATGAGTTTTATAAATTCTTATGTGCAAGTGTGTAAAAATGTTCTTAAGTGTCAAATTTCAGATGGCTATAGAAAGGAAAAGAGCAAAAGTTAAATAAACCTAAGGAGAATAGACTTTATATGAAATTAAGGACCTTTATGTAATTAATACAAAGATATAAGGACTTACATGTGAAATGGTAAAATGATAAAAGTAAAACTTAGTTTTACCTAAGGACTAAAGTGTAAAAAGAGCTAGTCATGATTACTGCAGAAAAACTTACAAAGAGACCCCAAACATTAGAGCATTTTGTTTAAATTAACACATAAAGTTTATAATTTAAGTTGTGTTCAAAAGTTCAAAATAAAATAGTACCCTTTGAGATTTTGAACTCGGGCTCTAAAGCATTCTTGTAGGATTTGAAATTCTCTACAACTTTGCTTTAGACGTTTTCCTCATTAGGATTTTGTATCAATGGGAAATCTTAGTTTACAGAGGGGTCCCTGGAATTTTTGGAAATCACAAACGAGTCCTTCTGACTCCTGCCTGCCTTCTTCTTCCTCTGACCATGCCGCTTCCCCCTTCTGCTCCGCCCTGCCACTGCCGCTCACCGCCGGCGCAGACCTCCCGAGTGCCACCTCCAGCTGCTACACCCTCCACGCGTCATCTCCCCTCCACGCGTTGGTTGGAGTTAATCAAAGATTATGACCTTGAGGTACACTATCATCCGGGCAAAGCTAATGTGGTTGCGGATGCACTTAGCCGCAAGTCACATTGTCACTGCTTAACCATATCCACCTTTAATGACACTCTTTGCCATCAAATGAGAAGACTCAATCTTGAGATTATTCCCCAAGGTAGTTTAAACTTAATCTCCATTGAGTCTACTCTGCGCGATAAAATCATCATGTCACAACTACATGATGAGGGTGTCAAAATTATCAAATCCAAGCTATCCCAGGGAGAAGCTAAATATCGGTGTTTTCACACTGATCATCAAGGAGTCCTATGGTTCAACGATCGGATTGTTGTGCCTAAGGATCATCAACTTCGTAAGCAAATCCTCGACGAAGCACATTTGTCCAAATTCTCTATTCATCCTGGTAGCACCAAGATGTATCAAGATCTTTGGCAACATTTTTGGTGGAACAGAATGAAGAGAGAAATTGCCAAATATGTATCCGAATGTGATACATGCCAGAGAGTTAAGGCTAGCCATTTAAAAGCCTCTGGTACGCTTCAGCCATTACCCATACCGTCATGGAAATGGGAAGACATTAGCATGGATTTCATTGTCGGTCTTCCCAACACATCTCAAAAGCATGACTCCATATGGGTAATCATTGATAGACTCACGAAAATAGCTCATTTTCTTCCTGTGCATACCACTTACTCTGCTAAGAAGTATGCCAAAGTCTATCTGGAACAAATTGTTCGATTGCATGGGGTTCCAAAAACCATCATATCTGATCGAGGGCCCCAATTTATTGCACGATTCTAGGAGCAGTTACAATCAGCTCTAGGGACCAAACTGATTCGAAGCTCTGCATATCATCCCCAGACTGATGGGCAGACTGAGCGAGTTAACCAAATCCTTGAAGACATGCTCCGAGCTTGTATTATTCACTATGGTACAAGTTGGGACAAGTGCCTTGCTCTAGCTGAATTTGCCTACAACAACAGTTATCAGGCTAGTCTTCAAATGGCTCCTTTCGAAGCGTTATATGGTCGCCGATGTCGAACTCCTTTGAGTTGGTCTGAGACCGGTGAACGCAAAATCTTCGGACCAGACCTAGTCGTTGAAGCCGAAGATAAGGTTAAGGTTATTCAATCTAATCTTAAAACCGCTCAGTCCAGACAAAAGAGCTATGCAGATAAGAGGAGGAAACCTCTGCAATTCCAAGTGGGAGATTTTGTATATCTCCGAGTATCTCCTACCAAAGGTGTCCAACGTTTCGGCATAAAAGGGAAGTTAGCACCTCGATATGTTGGACCCTTTGAAATTTTAAACGTTTGTGGCCCAGTGGCATACAAACTTCGCCTTCCGTCTCAATTGGCTGCTATTCACGATGTCTTCCATGTCCCTCAACTTAAGAAGTGTGTCAAAGTACCCACGGAAATCGTTGAGACATGTGCCATTGAGATTGAACCCGATCTATCGTACATCGAACAACCTCTTCAAATCCTGGATACCAAGGAAAGACTCACCAGAAGAAGGGCAGTTAAGATGTATAAGATCTTATGGGATCATCACACCGAAGAAGAAGCGACTTGGGAAACTGAGTCTTATCTTCAACGGAATTTTCCAGACTTCCTTCAAGCCAATCCCCAAATCTAATTATTTGATTTCACTCAGCTTCGGAATCTCGGGACGAGATTCTTTTTAAGGGGGGAAGGCTGTAATATCCAGGTAGTTAGACAACTAGATACTAAGTTTGGGTGTATTATATGTAAGCAGGTTATAGTGTATACAAGTTGTACAAAGCAATAAGGGTATATTTGTAAATTATGAGTTTTATAAATTCTTATGTGCAAGTGTGTAAAAATGTTCTTAAGTGTCAAATTTCAGATGGCTATAGAAAGGAAAAGAGCAAAAGTTAAATAAACCTAAGGGGAATAGACTTTATATGAAATTAAGAACCTTTATGTAATTAATACAAAGATATAAGGACTTACATGTGAAATGGTAAAAAGATAAAAGTAAAACTTAGTTTTACCTAAGGACTAAAGTGTAAAAAGAGCTAGTCATGATTACTGCAGAAAAACTTACAAAGAGACCCCAAACATTAGAGCATTTTGTTTAAATTAACACATAAAGTTTATAATTTAAGTTGTGTTCAAAAGTTCAAAATAAAATAGTACCCTTTGAGATTTTGAACTCGGGCTCTAAAGCATTCTTGTAGGATTTGAAATTCTCTACAACTTTGCTTTAGATGTTTTCCTCATTAGGATTTTGTATCAATGGGAAATCTTAGTTTACAGAGGGGTCCCTGGAATTTTTGGAAATCACAAACGAGTCCTTCTGACTCCTGCCTGCCTTCTTCTTCCTCCGACCACGCCGCTTCCCCCTTCTGCTCCGCCCTGCCACTGCCGCTCACCGCCATCGCAGACCTCCCGAGTGCCACCTCCAGCTGCTACACCCTCCACGCGTCATCTCCCCTCCGTTCCGGCCGCTTCCTTCTCCCTTCCTGGCCGCACGCGCGCGCGCCACGACATCCCTGAGCTTCCTCCGGCCGCCACCTCCTCGCCGCCGTGGAACGCTCACCCCAGAGCCTTAACCTTCTCCCTCTCGCGCGCAACAGCACCACTTCAACACACACGGCCTATTCTGTTACTTCCAGAGCCCAATTTCGAGCGCCCGAGCTGCATTCCGCCGCCGTCGTCTTCCTCCGCTCCGGCCGCGCACTGCATGCCCGTGGGCAGCTCACACCGGACCTCCTCCGCCTCAACCAACACCTGCACAAGCTTTCCCGTAGTCCACTGGTGCTCCTCGACCACTCGTGGCCCTCCAATTTCCATTGAAATCTCGTCGCCGACGATCACCACCCGCCGCCGCCTTCGGCCTCACCGTGGGCAGCACCACTCAATCAATCCCGAGCCACCACAACACCATAAACAGCACCACATCATCACCCCGAAGCTGTTCGACCTATCCATTGGCTCTCTAGTGCACCACAGAGCCTTCCCGACGCTCGCCGGCGTTTCTCCTCGCCGCCGCCGCATCGGTCTCCGTCGATCCCCTTTATCCAGCGTGTTTTCATTCAATTAGTTGCACGTACACGTTCTCCGGGACTCACTGGTTCTCGTGCGCAGGATCTTGGCCAACGTTCATCGCCGGAGCACCCTCGTCGCCGTCGACCCCTCCGCCGTCACCTCGGGCTCAAGTCGAACTCCACTGTTCCGGCCATCCCCGTCCACGACACGTAGCGCAACGAGACCACAGTAAGACCCTAAGCCTTTCCCTGCCCTTGAACCTCGCCGCCGGTGACCACCGTCGCCGGAACACGGTCGCCTCCACCTTGCCCTGTTCGGGTTCACGGCCAAGGGCTTCGGGTTAGAAGAAATAGAAGTCCAGGGGGTTTTGTGTAAAGGAGTAGACTCAGTTGAATAGTGCCGAGGGACCTCCTTATGTAAATATGGCTGCCAACTTAGAAATACAATATCTCTTCAAGGAAAAATCATAAAATAGTAAACTAAATTTTGTTGGAATCTTTAGACCAAGATCTGCAACTTTGCTTTAAAGGTCGACTTCAGTTTTTGAATGTTTGATGATCTAATTTAAATATCAAAGTTAGTTGCTTGTAGGCTTTGAAAGTACATAGTAATTCATAGAAAAATTATAAAATGGTAAAACCAGTGATGATAATTTTCTTTCAATATGTAGAATTGAAGAAAAATAATTAACCTAGTGCTCTAGTATTATTTTCTTAATGTACAAGTTTTATTAGAAATAAGGTGTAGTTTCCTTAATATAATTAATAAACACACTTTCAAATGTTCAAAAATCATGAAAAATATGTTATGGTTCTGTTTTGTATTATTGCAACATATTATTAAGTTTTCAACTAAGAATTAGATGTTAAATAAATTGGATATAATATAATTGATTTATAAAGTAATAGTAACTTAAAGTTCATATAAATAATTAGTGAGGTCAATTTAGAAAGCTCTTTAATATAAATATTAAGAAACCCCCACTTGTTGCTTCATGCTACTAGTTAGTTAATTAATGTAATTCACCCTGTTGTTTAAATGGATTTAGATAAAACATATGATGCTCGATAAATGACTGCCCAGTACAGGTAACTAAGTTATTTATTGAAATATAACATCCTTTACATGGAATTGCAACTTTATCGTGAATTGAACTACAAATGTATGCATCCATTAAACTTCATTTTGCATATCATGAAGAATCGACCACTCTCGCCGACGGGGATTATCAGCTGATCCCGGAACAAGAAGAAGTTTATTCTGAAGACCCCGGGAATCTCGTCGCGGATTTCTCTAAAGCCCCGAACCAAGGTTCGGAAGAAAATAGTTTGACTAACCCCAACCCTGCTAGCGAAGGCAAGCCCCGGACATAACCCACTATTTTAATTATACTGCAATCTATATCTATTTACGTATTCTATGCACTAAGTTCTTAGGAATTGCTTGAAAACCCTAGTTGCATCTTCCCTAGGAACCAATGTGATGAATACTAGCACTTGAGTCCGACTAGCTGCTATGCTAATAGGACCGGTAGAAGTCGAGTGATTTCCTGTCACTCGCGCGATATAGGAATTGTGATGTTTACATTCCTGTTATCACTATAAGGATGACGGACGGGAATTTTATGAGGTACCATGGTCAAAATGGTACCCCGTCTGTTTTGATGAATTTGATAAGGTCGCAGTGTGTGGTAGCGGTGGTTAAGCGTTTGAAAGTACTAGCCATATGCCGTGAAATATGGTAAGCGGTAAGCCTAGTAACCGATCGGCCCGAGGAGTGGACATACCTCCCACCACATGTATTTTCTTCTTTTGGTTACTTTGTTCGACGTGTAGGCATACGTGTTGCTGGGCAACCAGGAGTACGGGTTTTGTAGTCGCGCTACAGACGTATGTCCTGCACTTTGGAAGTGCGTATGACCTGCAGTCGCTTGTGGTGGATCTGATCCACGAGTCGGAATGAAAGGCAAACGGTTGCTTCGGAATGACCCTGCGGTGTTCCAAGCGTGTGTGTTAGGTTTACCTTGCAAGGTTTGAATCTCGATTCAGAATCGTCCGCCTCTCACGATGTATGAGACTGCTTATTCCCTTTACCACATAGAGTAACAAGAGTAATTATGTGATTATCTAAGATGATGTTTGAGTAAAGATTCTACCATGTTTGACTAGCTATAGGTGCTTACCTAGAATGGTTAATCAACTAGAACCTGAAAGTTAAAAGTTGAAAATAAGGATCTACTCTTTGTTGCTTTTCAGCTGAAAACCCTAACCAAAGCTAAAAGCCATCATGAGTCTAGTTATGGGCTAAGGTATACCCAATTCCGGGTAAGCCTTGCTTTTGTTGATTTAATCCAGGTAATCTCCCTGATGAGCCAGCTTTCATTACACCGTGGCCCTACCCCTTGCCTGATGGTTGGTCCGTGGAATGGGATCCGTCCCCGGCCAACACGGATTCCGCCGAGTGATATCATGCCAGGGCTAGCATGGTATCTGTAATAAACGACGTGTATAATATCTACATTTTCCAAACTCCGCGCTTTGACTGAAAAATAAAACCTGTCTTGTAATAATCTCTCCTCCGTGGGAGCTAATGATGCTTTGTACATTTTTGTAATATAACTGCCTGTGGTGTAAGATATTTTGGCATTGTATCTCTGGACTCACCTTCGTGTGAGGTACCTTGTTGGATCCTGCGTTCGGTGGTTTATCGGGACGTTACCCGACAGACCAATAGTATTATACCGTTTGAAGTACGAGGTAGCCCTTTGGCAAGGACTCGCGTACTTGAGTCGGTATAATTCAGGTTGGTTCTGCCACAGCTGGTATCAGAGCTAACAAGTGTACTCTGGAGATATAATTAGCCTTAAAAAGTAATTTTTAGTATAAAAAATTGATTAATCAAGTATTTGCGAACTACGGTGGTTCGTTAAGGATTATGTATAGTACGTAAGCCCTAGGGTAATGTATTATGGGAATTAGAGGTGGCTGTAATATATATATATATGACTAACTTCCAGCATTACTTTTTAGTTGAAACTTAAATTCTTGCACAATTCAACTTTACTTTATGTAACGACATCTTCGATCGTGAGGTAAGAAGGTAAGGATCCTCAGCCAACTGAGGGAGCTTGGCCTTCCTGTCGGTGATGCGAACCGAACGCTGTTTCTCAAGCAGTGGCCTACTTGAGATGCTGCCAATGTGTCAACTTTGGTTGACTACATTGGGAGTATATGGTTTGGCGCAGGGTATGGCGATCGCAGTTCATACCCCCGCATTTTGCGGTACCCCGTGAATACGTTATTCAAATAACGTATGTTAACGTTGTCTGTACGGCGGTAATTGTACAGATACTGTTTCTATAGTGAGCAGTAATGAATGGGGACGCTTTCATGACATGCTGGCATGAAAGGTTCATTGGATATATATATATATATGCATTGTGGTTTTCTGCAGGTACACTAACCACGATTACGAAACTAGGACGGATAGGGTTTATCGACTAGTTAATAGTGAGAGACGTATTTATATTGTGCCACCGTAACTAACCACGTAAGACCAAGATTACTTGGCAGTTAATTTTTGTTTGTGAGATCGGTTAGTACGTGCATGCATAATCCATTAATCAACTAAATCGAATGCTTAAATTTAATGTTTCCTAAGAAATAGGCAACATGTTGGTTTTTCTTAGTTTGAGTAAGTAAGAATCTTTAGTTGGGTATCTTAGGTATACATCTGATTTCCAGCCTTTGCTGTTATCAGAATCAGCTATCTTAATCCAATTTTACCTTGTAAATTTTCTCAACAGGGTAAAAATATCTTACCATTTGCATTGTTGTCGCAGATGGCTGCTCCTGCTAATACCTTTTGGGATCAGGAGGGGCACTTTCACACCAATGGTTTACATTGGGAAGGATTTCCTCGTCTTTTGTGGGAATCCTTGAGTATGTTTCATTATACAGAGCCTCCTCTGTATGATGGGGTAGAGTATCATGAAGAAGGAGTTCCCCGCTGCAGGGTTAAGATGATAATTCCTCAACACCCTTTCCGCTCCTTATGGCCTCCCATAGCAGTGGAAGTGGTTGGATATCATCTAGTGGATACTCTTGAAACTACTGCTTTAGAAGCTATCAAACTCTTTTGCAATCAGCATCCAATTGAAGTTGCCGCATATCCTATTGGGTTATTTCCTACCATAGACCCGGGTAATTCGGACTGGGATTTTCGGACAGACCATCATGGTCATCTACTAGGAGATCTGGCTGAAGAAACCGACCGTATCGTTACCAGGTTTATGGATGTGCAATATCATTACCAAATGCTACTGCATCATGGGGTGAGTCAGATAACTGGTGTGGCTCAAAGTCACTATCGGAATGTTGACCATCAAGTAACCCAAATAGAAGAATTACAAGCTTTGGTGACTCAGAAGGATGAAGTTATTGCAGCAAGAGATGAGACAATCCTCCATCGTGAAGATCAGATCAATGAGAGTGATCATATTATCACTCAGCGTGACACTGTTATTGAGTTCCTACAGGCACAAATTCATGTTCTGATACTTGTGGCTGATGATGCCCAGGCTCACATTGAGGAATTGCAGCAGCAACCGATACTTCCCGCTATACCTATAGTACCTGAAGAAGAAGAAGAAGACCCAGAAGAGATTGAGGGTGTTTCAGAGATTGATTCTGAGCATGGGGATCCTGTTTTTAGTCCCTATCACTCTCCCTCTGGCAGTCAGTCGTCTGTAGGAAATTTTGACGATTTTTAGTAAATCGTCGACTTTCGAGACGTAATTCAAGGGAATGTAATAGTTTAAATAGTTAAACCTCGCGCCATTTGATGTAACATAGATGGCCTATGTAGTGAACTCTCCAACGTGTGGTGTGGAAAACTATCCGAGTCATCGATGTAATATAACTTTCTGTTTTATCATCTTGTTCACTATCTTTGGAATTCTGAGATGAGATGATTGAACGGAATATATGCATTGATTATCTAAAGTGTTTTGTTTTCTGAAATTGGGAGTAAGACTATATGGTTAATGATGGACATCTCCTTTATTTCAGATGGTTGGAGCCACACGCGGAACACCGGAAGGTTTCCGGGCTGATCAGGCCAGCGGTTTTCAACAACCGCCACCACCTCCTCCCAACCTTGCCGAAGTCATGGCTCGGCAAACGGAGTTGCTTAATTTGCTGGTTCAAGCACAGCAGAATCAGCAGCATCAATTCCGAGGAGGCCGTGATGATCGCAATCCTCCTGTGGCTAGTTACCAAGATTTCCTCAGTACCCAGCCGCCTTTCTTCAGTAAGGCGGAAGAACCATTGGATGCCGATGCCTGGCTCCATATTATTGAATCAAAGTTCGCTCTCCTGACCATACCACGTGTGGATTCTAGCAAAGCTTCCTTTGCTGCTCAACAAATCCGTGGTGCTGCTCGGATCTGGTGGGATAATTTTAACGCCATGCAACCCGCAGACCATGTCATCACTTGGGATGAATTCCGGGTCGCCTTTCGAGCACATTATATTCCAGCCGGATTATTAGAGCGAAAGTTGAATGAATTCCTGGCTCTTACTCAAGGTGCCAATACAGTTCTGCAGTATGCACAGAATTTCAATCATCTGTGCCAGTATGCCGGGTATCATGCCGATAATGATGCCAAGAAACAAGACCGTTTCCGCCGAGGCCTTAACACCAAACTCAAGGAACGCCTGAACCTTGTGAGGGCTAATACTTTCAGTGAGTTGGTCAATATGGCATTAACTCAAGAAGACTGTATTGTGGCGCATTATGCCGAGAAGAAGCGGAAGAACCCTGCTGGACCCTCGAGTGCTCAACCACCGAGGTATCGGGTTGTTTCCAATACGCCGCCCAGAGCACCACAGCGCAATGCTCCAACGGGTAGATTGGTTTTTAGGCCGCCTCAACAGCAAGGAAGGTACAGACCTCCTGTGCCCCCGCAACAAGCACAACAATCTGGCCAACGGCCAAATATTCAGCAAGTGCCACAGAAAGGTAGCAATTATCGCTGCTTCAATTGCGGGAGTGCGGATCATTTCATCCGAGATTGTCCGCGGCCCAAGAAGCCTAATCCCGGGCAAAGCTCTACTCAGGGAAATCAGAACAAGGGCAAGAAGCCGGTGATGCAAGTCCGGCAAGGACGAATTAACTTCACCACTCTTGCAGAACTTCCAGATGGAGCTCCTGTCATGTCGGGTACATTTTCTATTCACCACAAACCAGTTGTTACTTTATTTGATTCTGGAGCAACACATAGCTTTATTAGTAATAACTGTGGTACCCGACTAGGACTTGATTCTTGTCCTATCCAGGGGTCATACATGATTTCTACCCCTGGAGGAAAATCACTTCCAACAAAATGGTTAAAAGTGTGCCAATTCAGTTAGGTAGCATTGAAATCAAAACTGATTTGGTTTTACTAAGTTTGGAGGGTATCGATATTATACTTGGGACAAATTGGATGACTGAACATCGAGTCCGGTTAGACATATCTTCCCGAGTTATCGAAATTGATTCACCGTATCGTGGGGCCATTACTCTTTATTTGCCTCAGCTAGAATATCTGCATCCTTGTACTTATGTTATCACAGATATCAAAGTCAATGATATTCCTATAGTATGTGAGTACCCCGATGTCTTTCCAGACGACTTGCCTGGAATGCCACCAGATAGAGACATCGAGTTCATCATTGAACTTCAACCGGGCACTGCTCCTATTTCAAAGAGGCCGTATCGTATGCCTCCAAATGAATTAGCAGAATTGAAAATTCAGCTCCAAGATCTTCTTGATAAGGGTTATATACGCCCAAGTGCTTCACCTTGGGGTTGTTCTGCTCTATTTGTTAAGAAGAAAGACGATAGTTTAAGACTATGTGTCGACTACCGTCCACTCAATGCGGTTACTATCAAAAATAAGTATCCTCTTCCCCGCATTGATATCTTGTTCGATCAACTAGCTGGAGCAAAGGTCTTTTCCAAGATTGACTTACGATCTGGTTATCATCAGATCAAGATCAGGCCTAGTGACATTCCAAAAACGGCCTTCTCAACCAGATATGGACTTTATGAATATCTAGTTATGTCGTTTGGACTTACCAATGCACCGGCATACTTCATGTATCTCATGAATTCAGTATTCATGCCGGAATTAGACAAATTTGTCGTGGTCTTCATCGATGATATTTTGATATACTCCAGAACCAAAGAAGACCATGCTAATCATTTACGTGTCGTTCTTCAACGACTACGGGATCATCGCCTTTATGCCAAATTTTCAAAATGTAAATTCTGGCTGGATAGTGTGAAATTTTTGGGACATACTATTTCTAGTCAAGGCATATCGGTTGATCCAACCAAAGTTCAAGAAGTTATGGACTGGAACCCTCCCACTTCAGTCCATCAAATACGAAGTTTCCTTGGATTGGCAGGATATTATCGCCGATTCATTCCAGACTTCTCCAAGATAGCTAAACTCATGACTGAGCTACTTAAGAAAGAAATTAAGTTTCGTTGGGATGATAAGTGTGAGGAAGCATTTCACGCTTTGAGAAAACTTCTGACGACTGCTCCAGTACTAGCTCAGCCAGATAGTACCCAGCCTTTTGATGTTTACTGTGACGCTTCTAGAATTGGCCTTGGTTGTGTCCTTATGCAAAACAACCGGGTTATTGCTTATGCTTCCCGAGCACTTCGGACTCATGAGCAAAATTATCCAACACATGATCTTGAATTGGCAGCAGTTATTCATGCTCTCAAGATCTGGAGACATCATCTTATGGGTGCTAAGTGTAACATTTACACTGACCATAAGAGCCTCAAGTATATTTTTACTCAAGCTAATTTAAATATGAGGCAAAGGCGTTGGTTGGAGTTAATCAAAGATTATGACCTTGAGGTACACTATCATCCGGGCAAAGCTAATGTGGTTGCGGATGCACTTAGCCGCAAGTCACATTGTCACTGCTTAACCATATCCACCTTTAATGACACTCTTTGCCATCAAATGAGAAGACTCAATCTTGAGATTATTCCCCAAGGTAGTTTAAACTTAATCTCCATTGAGTCTACTCTGCGCGATAAAATCATCATGTCACAACTACATGATGAGGGTGTCAAAATTATCAAATCCAAGCTATCCCAGGGAGAAGCTAAATATCGGTGTTTTCACACTGATCATCAAGGAGTCCTATGGTTCAACGATCGGATTGTTGTGCCTAAGGATCATCAACTTCGTAAGCAAATCCTCGGCGAAGCACATTTGTCCAAATTCTCTATTCATCCTGGTAGCACCAAGATGTATCAAGATCTTCGGCAACATTTTTGGTGGACCAGAATGAAGAGAGAAATTGCCAAATATGTATCCGAATGTGATACATGCCAGAGAGTTAAGGCTAGCCATTTAAAAGCCTCTGGTACGCTTCAGCCATTACCCATACCGTCATGGAAATGGGAAGACATTAGCATGGATTTCATTGTCGGTCTTCCCAACACATCTCAAAAGCATGACTCCATATGGGTAATCATTGATAGACTCACGAAAACAGCTCATTTTCTTCCTGTGCATACCACTTACTCTGCTAAGAAGTATGCCAAAGTCTATCTGGAACAAATTGTTCGATTGCATGGGGTTCCAAAAACCATCATATCTGATCGAGGGCCCCAATTTATTGCACGATTCTAGGAGCAGTTACAATCAGCTCTAGGGACCAAACTGATTCGAAGCTCTGCATATCATCCCCAGACTGATGGGCAGACTGAGCGAGTTAACCAAATCCTTGAAGACATGCTCCGAGCTTGTATTATTCACTATGGTACAAGTTGGGACAAGTGCCTTGCTCTAGCTGAATTTGCCTAAAACAACAGTTATCAGGCTAGTCTTCAAATGGCTCCTTTCGAAGCGTTATATGGTCGCCGATGTCGAACTCCTTTGAGTTGGTCTGAGACCGGTGAACGCAAAATCTTCGGACCAGACCTAGTCGTTGAAGCCGAAGATAAGGTTAAGGTTATTCAATCTAATCTTAAAACCGCTCAGTCCAGACAAAAGAGCTATGCAGATAAGAGGAGGAAACCTCTGCAATTCCAAGTGGGAGATTTTGTATATCTCCGAGTATCTCCTACCAAAGGTGTCCAACGTTTCGGCATAAAAGGGAAGTTAGCACCTCGATATGTTGGACCCTTTGAAATTTTAAACGTTTGTGGCCCAGTGGCATACAAACTTCGCCTTCCGTCTCAATTGGCTGCTATTCACGATGTCTTCCATGTCCCTCAACTTAAGAAGTGTGTCAAAGTACCCACGGAAATCGTTGAGACATGTGCCATTGAGATTGAACCCGATCTATCGTACATCGAACAACCTCTTCAAATCCTGGATACCAAGGAAAGACTCACCAGAAGAAGGGCAGTTAAGATGTATAAGATCTTATGGGATCATCACACCGAAGAAGAAGCGACTTGGGAAACTGAGTCTTATCTTCAACGGAATTTTCCAGACTTCCTTCAAGCCAATCCCCAAATCTAATTATTCGATTTCACTCAGTTTCGGAATCTCGGGACGAGATTCTTTTTAAGGGGGGAAGGCTGTAATATCCAGGTAGTTAGACAACTAGATACTAAGTTTGGGTGTATTATATGTAAGTAGGTTATAGTGTATACAAGTTGTACAAAGCAATAAGGGTATATTTGTAAATTATGAGTTTTATAAATTCTTATGTGCAAGTGTGTAAAAATGTTCTTAAGTGTCAAATTTCAGATGGCTATAGAAAGGAAAAGAGCAAAAGTTAAATAAACCTAAGGGGAATAGACTTTATATGAAATTAAGGACCTTTATGTAATTAATACAAAGATATAAGGACTTACATGTGAAATGGTAAAAAGATAAAAGTAAAACTTAGTTTTACCTAAGGACTAAAGTGTAAAAAGAGCTAGTCATGATTACTGCAGAAAAACTTACAAAGAGACCCCAAACATTAGAGCATTTTGTTTAAATTAACACATAAAGTTTATAATTTAAGTTGTGTTCAAAAGTTCAAAATAAAATAGTACCCTTTGAGATTTTGAACTCGGGCTCTAAAGCATTCTTGTAGGATTTGAAATTCTCTACAACTTTGCTTTAGACGTTTTCCTCATTAGGATTTTGTATCAATGGGAAATCTTAGTTTACAGAGGGGTCCCTGGAATTTTTGGAAATCACAAACGAGTCCTTCTGACTCCTGCCTGCCTTCTTCTTCCTCCGACCACGCCGCTTCCCCCTTCTGCTCCGCCCTGCCACTGCCGCTCACCGCCGTCGCAGACCTCCCGAGTGCCACCTCCAGCTGCTACACCCTCCACGCGTCATCTCCCCTCCGTTCCGGCCGCTTCCTTCTCCCTTCCTGGCCGCACGCGCGCGCGCCACGACATCCCTGAGCTTCCTCCGGCCGCCACCTCCTCGCCGCCGTGGAACGCTCACCCCAGAGCCTTAACCTTCTCCCTCTCGCGCGCAACAGCACCACTTCAACACACACGGCCTATTCTGTTACTTCCAGAGCCCAATTTCGAGCGCCCGAGCTGCATTCCGCCGCCGTCGTCTTCCTCCGCTCCGGCCGCGCACTGCATGCCCGTGGGCAGCCCACACCGGACCTCCTCCGCCTCAACCAACACCTGCACAAGCTTTCCCGTAGTCCACTGGTGCTCCTCGACCACTCGTGGCCCTCCAATTTCCATTGAAATCTCATCGGCGACGATCACCACCCGCCGCCGCCTTCGGCCTCACCGTGGGCAGCACCACTCAATCAATCCCGAGCCACCACAACACCATAAACAGCACCACATCATCACCCCGAAGCTGTTCGACCTATCCATTGGCTCTCTAGTGCACCACAGAGCCTTCCCGACGCTCGCCGGCGTTTCTCCTCGCCGCCGCCGCATCGGTCTCCGTCGATCCCCTTTATCCAGCGTGTTTTCATTCAATTAGTTGCACGTACACATTCTCCGGGACTCACTGGTTCTCGTGCGCAGGATCTTGGCCAACGTTCATCGCCGGAGCACCCTCGTCGCCGTCGACCCCTCCGCCGTCACCTCGGGCTCAAGTCGAACTCCACTGTTCCGGCTATCCCCGTCCACGACACGTAGCGCAACGAGACCACAGTAAGACCCTAAGCCTTTCCCTGCCCTTGAACCTCGCCGCCGGTGACCACCGTCGCCGGAACACGGTCGCCTCCACCTTGCCCTGTTCGGGTTCACGGCCAAGGGCTTCGGGTTAGAAGAAATAGAAGTCCAGGGGGTTTTGTGTAAAGGAGTAGACTCAGTTGAATAGTGCCGAGGGACCTCCTTATGTAAATATGGCTGCCAACTTAGAAATACAATATCTCTTCAAGGAAAAATCATAAAATAGTAAACTAAATTTTGTTGGAATCTTTAGACCAAGATCTGCAACTTTGCTTTAAAGGTCGACTTCAGTTTTTGAATGTTTGATGATCTAATTTAAATATCAAAGTTAGTTGCTTGTAGGCTTTGAAAGTACATAGTAATTCATAGAAAAATTATAAAATGGTAAAACCAGTGATGATAATTTTCTTTCAATATGTAGAATTGAAGAAAAATAATTAACCTAGTGCTCTAGTATTATTTTCTTAATGTACAAGTTTTATTAGAAATAAGGTGTAGTTTCCTTAATATAATTAATAAACACACTTTCAAATGTTCAAAAATCATGAAAAATATGTTATGGTTCTGTTTTGTATTATTGCAACATATTATTAAGTTTTCAACTAAGAATTAGATGTTAAATAAATTGGATATAATATAATTGATTTATAAAGTAATAGTAACTTAAAGTTCATATAAATAATTAGTGAGGTCAATTTAGAAAGCTCTTTAATATAAATATTAAGAAACCCCCACTTGTTGCTTCATGCTACTAGTTAGTTAATTAATGTAATTCACCCTGTTGTTTAAATGGATTTAGATAAAACATATGATGCTCGATAAATGACTGCCCAGTACAGGTAACTAAGTTATTTATTGAAATATAACATCCTTTACATGGAATTGCAACTTTATCGTGAATTGAACTACAAATGTATGCATCCATTAAACTTCATTTTGCATATCATGAAGAATCGACCACTCTCGCCGACGGGGATTATCAGCTGATCCCGGAACAAGAAGAAGTTTATTCTGAAGACCCCGGGAATCTCGTCGCGGATTTCTCTGAAGCCCCGAACCAAGGTTCGGTAGAAAATAGTTTGACTAACCCCAACCCTGCTAGCGAAGGCAAGCCCCGGACATAACCCACTATTTTAATTATACTGCAATCTATATCTATTTACGTATTCTATGCACTAAGTTCTTAGGAATTGCTTGAAAACCCTAGTTGCATCTTCCCTAGGAACCAATGTGATGAATACTAGCACTTGAGTCCGACTAGCTGCTATGCTAATAGGACCGGTGTAACACCCTGAGGTAATTTCTTTAAATTTTAACGAATTTATTTTGGGCTCAAATAAAATTTCCGGAGTTTTTCCCTAAATTATCTCGCATTTAAGGTAATATTATAACGCAAGTAATTAAAATTTATCATAGGATTAAAGTGTTTGTGCATTCATGCCGCAGCATTATTTTATTTGTGTTGAAATTATAAGGTTGAAATTCAAACTCATTTGAATTCAAATAGATTGTTTGAATAGTTTAGGAAAAGAAAAGAAAAGAAGGAAAGGAGAAGACCAGCTTAACTCCCTCTCTCGGCCCAGCCCAAAACCCTCTCCCTCTCTCCCTCTCTTTCTTTCCCCAGCCCGAGGCCCAGCTCCCCTCTCCCCTCAGCCGCGCCTCCCTCCCCTTTTCCCCCGCGTGGGCCGCACGCCGGCCCATTTCTTTTCCCTAGCCCGAGCCAGCGCACCTCCCCGCTCTCCCCCTTCTCCCTCTGGCGATTTGGACCCACGCGTCAGCGCCATCTCCCACCTCCCCTTCTTTCTCTTCCCTTCCTCTGTTTCCCCCGGCGCCCAACGAACTCCGAGATCCTCGGCGACCCCCCCTGCTCCGGGCCCACGCGCCAGGGTGCCGCAGCCGCCCTACAAAGCCCGCCGCCTCCCTAGGGTTTTCCCCTTAGCCGCCTCAGTGCTCCGCCGCCCCGAAACCCTAGCCGAGCAGCGCCGCCGTCGCGCCGGTCCCTCGCTGGCCGCCGCTGCCACTCAAGCACCAGGAGCTCATCCTGGTGGGGTAAGGAACACCCCCGTCCCTTTTCTCCCTCTGTCTCGCTCTTCCCGCAGTCGCGCAAGCTCGCCGGCGTCCCCGAGCCGCGCGCCGCCATCGCCCGGCCGCTACGGCCAGCACCTCAGCCCCCTTTTGCCCCAATTGGGTTTCCCGTGTCCGCCTCTCTCTCCCCGACCCGGTCTCGTCTCAAATGGAGGCCGGAATCGCTAGATCGGTGATCTCCGGCGAGTCGCTGCCGCCCGGGTCGCCGCCGGCGTCTGCCCCGCCGCTCGCACCCCCCAATTCCCTGGGCCGTCCGATCTTAATCCCGCGGATGAGATTTGATCAAACCGGTATCCGACCTGAGCCATTAGATCTAAAACCGACGATCCAGATTAGATCTAGAGCGTCATTAGATCCTAGCCGTCCAATTCAAATCCAGTGAACCGCGCGAGTCTTTAACCGTAGATCCGTTTCCGATCGTCCGATTTTGATCCGAAGGCCCACGTTCGCGCGTACCCCTTCGCGTATGGATTCTAATCTGGGCTGTGCAGATCTGATCCGAGGGCCCAGATTAAATCATACCCTTTCAGCCAGCCTTTTTGTTAAGAAGCCCCTGCCTTTTTGAGGATTCAACCCGCAGTCCACCCCGTGAGTCAAAAATAATTGCAAGCAAGTCCTTTTCTTCCTGTTTGACACCCCGAGCTCTCTAGAATTTGTTTCTCAGCCCTAGTTTTGGAGTTTTTGCGTGCTAGCCCCTGGATCTAGGGTTTAATTACGTTTAAGTCCTCGGTTTTGCGCAGAACCACTTAAGGACCTCCAGTTTTCTTACAAATAGGTCCCTGGATCCTGTTTTAAGCGTAGTTTTCGCGTTTTAGCTCCGTTTTAGGTGTTCTTTATATCCACGCGATCGTTGTAACGCGTAGAATAGCTTTAGACTAGTTTTGTGTGCTATTTCTATGTAATGTTGTACTGTTTTCTTATAGTTTGCTCTTGTTATGCATGTGTGTATGTGTGGACTGTGTTTGATGATCGTGAGTAGACGCGGAGCCTTTGGACCAGTACCAGGAGCAGCCGTCTTCCGAGCAGTTCGAGCAGCAGCCGGGAGAGTACGAGGAAGGCAAGTATAACATGAACCTCCTATCACTTTTAAATACAATTTCATACTGCATTTTAATTCTGTATACCTATAAGGACTTCCTAGCCACCTTTATATCCTTTTATATATCCCTTGGGTTGCATTTTGGTTAGTTGTGCTAGGTTGCTGCGCTATAACAAATCTCGATCCTTTTTAATTAATTTTGATTAATGGTCTTATGCAACTTAATTCTGGAGCCGACCCTCTGTGCTGTGTGCTTGAGTGGTTTGTGCGTCCTTAAAAGATGTTTTTGTTAGAAACATGGTTTAGGGGGCCAGCACGGTGCTTAGTGCTTGGTTGGCCACTCTCCATAAGGACCGGTTCATAGAGCGACAACCTGGGACAACCGCGCAACCACAAGACTGGAATGGGACGGTCTTGACTTACTAATTAGGTCATTTTGGTTCGGGAGTAACTTACCTGCGTGGGCAAGAGGGGTGGTAAGCTTCAATGGTCCCTGCTCCTCCGGCTTGGTCTGTGCTGTGTGTCTTGTACCCCCGGAGGTGGGCCCCATCGTCGCTGATCCAGAATCCTTAGCGGTTACACCTTACCAACGTGATCCTTTGTAACGGTCTCGTAGTGTGCTTGCTAGCCATCTCACCTAAGGAAGTGTGATGAACAACTAGCGTAGCTCACGACTTGTGGGTAAAGTTGTGCAACCTCTCGAGAGTGTAAAACTGATATATCAGCTGTGCTCACAGTCATGAGCGGCCCAGATCCTCCGTCTGATTAGTGGGGTTATTAACCTTTGACGAGGGAGATTCCCCGGGTGGTTTTGGTTTGGATGGTTCTCAGTAGTTCTTAATTAATACTGATTAATTTATTATGCAATTGGGTTTATGGTAATTCATCCACTTGTAGTAATTAGCTTTAATAAAATTTGCCAGGATTAAAAGCTAATGCAGTTGAGTCAGCTAACCTTAGAGCCTCATGCTCGTGTTATACTTGTTGAGTACGAGTTTGTACTCACACTTGCCTCTCTACTCTTCTGTTCTATTTTGGATATCTTCGACTGCTGCTCAGTGCCCGGCAACGTGGAGGATTACGTCAGCGGCTTCGACGACTTCTAGGCGTTTGTCTCCCAGTCGACGTCCCTGTGGCGCCCAGCTCTTCATGTATTCCTTTTACGCTTCCGCAACTCCTGAACCGATTCTTGATTCGGTTGTAATAAAATAATTCATTTATTGATTCATTTACGATTTATATTAATGTTATACCTGACATGTGTTGTGATATCTTGATGATCTGTTGTATATATGCGTGACTTGATCCTGGCGCATATATGATTGCTCGATTTATGTTCTTATAAACCGGGTGTGACAACCGGTAGAAGTCGAGTGATTTCCTGTCACTCGCGCGATATATGAATTGTGATGTTTACATTCCTGTTATCACTATAAGGACGACGGACGGGAATTTTATGAGGTACCATGGTCAAAATGGTACCCCGTCTGTTTTGATGAATTTGATAAGGTCGCAGTGTGTGGTAGCGGTGGTTAAGCGTTTGAAAGTACTAGCCATATGCCGTGAAATATGGTAAGCGGTAAGCCTAGTAACCGATCGGCCCGAGGAGTGGACATACCTCCCACCACATGTATTTTCTTCTTTTGGTTACTTTGTTCGACGTGTAGGCATACGTGTTGCTGGGCAACCAGGAGTATAGGTTTTGTAGTCGCGCTACAGACGTATGTCCTGCACTTTGGAAGTGCGTATGACCTGCAGTCACTTGTGGTGGATCTGATCCACGAGTCGGAATGAAAGGCAAACGGTTGCTTCGGAATGACCCTGCGGTGTTCCAAGCGTGTGTGTTAGGTTTACCTTGCAAGGTTTGAATCTCGATTCAGAATCGTCCGCCTCTCACGATGTATGAGACTGCTTATTCCCTTTACCACATAGAGTAACAAGAGTAATTATGTGATTATCTAAGATGATGTTTGAGTAAAGATTCTACCATGTTTGACTAGCTATAGGTGCTTACCTAGAATGGTTAATCAACTAGAACCTGAAAGTTAAAAGTTGAAAATAAGGATCTACTCTTTGTTGCTTTTCAGCTGAAAACCCTAACCAAAGCTAAAAGCCATCATGAGTCTAGTTATGGGCTAAGGTATACCCAATTCCGGGTAAGTCTTGCTGAGTATTAGTATACTCAGCCTTGCTTTTGTTGATTTAATCCAGGTAATCTCTCTGATGAGCCAGCTTTCATTACACCGTGGCCCTACCCCTTGCCTGATGGTTGGTCCGTGGAATGGGATCCGTCCCCGGCCAACACGGATTCCGCCGAGTGATATCATGCCAGGGCTAGCATGGTATCTGTAATAAACGACGTGTATAATATCTACGTTTTCCAAACTCCGCTGCTTTGACTGAAAAATAAAACCTGTCTTGTAATAATCTCTCCTCCGTGGGAGCTAATGATGCTTTGTACATTTTTGTAATATAACTGCCTGTGGTGTAAGATATTTTGGCATTGTATCTCTGGACTCACCTTCGTGTGAGGTACCTTGTTGGATCCTGCGTTCGGTGGTTTATCGGGACGTTACCCGACAGACCAATAGTATTATACCGTTTGAAGTACGAGGTAGCCCTTTGGCAAGGACTCGCGTACTTGAGTCGGTATAATTCAGGTTGGTTCTACCACAAAACTGAAAGCCAAAATATGAAATTAAGGACCTACTCTTTGTTGTTTTTCAGCAAAAGCTAAACCCAGAACCTTGGCAAAGCCTTCATAGTCTAGTTATGGGCTAAATATACCCTACTTCTGGGTAAGCCTTGCTGAGTATTGGAGTACTCAGTCTTGCAATATGACTTTATTTTAGGTAATATTTTTGAAGACCCTACTCTTACCATGCCATGGCCCTATGCTTTGCCTGATGGTTGGTCCGTGGAGTGGGATCCATCCCCGGCCAACACTAAACCTATCGAGTGATGTCATGCCAGGGCTTAGCATGATATCCATACTGGCGACGTGTATAGTTGTTGCGTTTTCAATTTTGCTGCCACAGACTTGAAACCTTAAACTGGTTTGTAATAATTTCCATCAGTTGGAACTTATACTACTTTTGACAACTCTTGTAATATAAATGCCTGTGATGTAAAATATATGGCGATTGTATCTCTGGACTCGCCTTCGTGCGAGGTACTTTATTTGATCATGTATCGGTGGTTTATCGGGACGTTACCCGACAGGCCAAGGGATTATAACGTTTGAAGTACGTTGGAGCCCTTTGGAGTGGACTCGCGTACTTGAGCCGGTGTAATTCAGGTTGGTTCTGCCACAGCTGGTATTAGAGCTATATGGTTACTCTGGAGATCCATTTTACCTTAAAAATGCTTTCAGTATAAAAGTTTGACCAACAAAATATTTGGCAAAGCCTCGTTGGATTCGTTAAGGATTGTGCTTAGTACGTAAAGCCCTAGGGTGATATTTAATAAGGGAATTAGAGGTGGCTATAGTACATATATATATATATATATCTAACTCCCAGCATTACTTTTCTGTCAAAACTTAAATTGATGCACAACCCAACTTTACATTCTGTAATGACACCTTCGATGATTAGGTAAGAAGGTAAGGATCCTCAGCCAACTGAGGGAGCTTGGCCTTCCCGTCGGTGATGCGAACCGAACGCTGTTTCTCAAGCAGTGGCCTACTTGAGATGCTGCCAATATATCAACTTAGGTTGAATATATTGGGAGTATATGGTTCAGCGCAGGGTATGGCGATCGCTGTTCATACCCCCGCATTTTGCGGTACCCCCGTGAATACGTTATCTCGATAATGTATGTTAACATTGTCTGTACGGCGGTAATTATACAGATGTTGTTTCTATAGTGAACAGTAATGTTTGAGGACGCTTTCATAACATGCTGGCATGAAAGGTTTGATATATATATATATATACATCTTGTGGTTTTCTGCAGGTACGCTAACCATGGTTAAAATAGGTTAAGACGAATAGGTTATCGACTAATTATTACAGGGAGAGACGTATTTATATTGTGCCACCGTAACTAACCACGTAAGACCAAGATTACTTGGCAATTATTTTTGATTGTAAGGATGATAGTACGTGCATGCATATTTCATGAGTAAACAAAGTGAATGTTTTGTTGTTCTAAGGATATCTAGAGTGTGGATAATCACAAGTGCAGCCTTGAAATAGTCATACCGAGAGCCTTAGGGTTTAGTGTTTCGGCCTTTATCTTTACATCCTCAAGATCTATAACATTCCTTTGATTTTTAGACTTTGCTGTTATCAGAATAGGTATCTTGTTTCTTTTACCTTGTGAGTTTTTAGCCGGATAGCTGCATTACAGTTATTCCATAAGTCTAACTCACATTTTTCCGCAGTCTTTTCAAGGTGTATGATTGAAAGCTTGTATCTATGTTTTTCTTAAGGATGCTTAGAGTGACTTGTAGTGTTGGAATGTTGTTTTGGAATAGTGTGGCTTAAGTTAAGGTTTGCTTTTATTAGGTTTGTGATGATAGGTGAACCAGTCTAACTGCCAAACCCCCCAATTCTTGTTTTCCAGAATTTCGGGGTGAGATTCTTTTTAGGGGGAAGGCTGTGACAGTTCATGTACTGGTAAGCTAGGCATATTATTTGTTAGTGTGAAGTATGTGCTTGTTGGTGTAAAGCTTGTGTGTGTTTATGTGAAGCTTTTAAAAACTTAAATGCCAGTAATAAGGGGTATTTTTATAATTATAGAAAAACTAGGGTTATTTTTGCAAAATGTATTTGGATAGGAGGTAACTTCAAAATAAGTGAAGAGTAGTTTTGCTAACACGTTTTTCTTACTTTATCCCCTGTAAAAAATATATATCATAATAATAAAATAATAAAATAATAATAAAAAAATATAAAAATATGTATATATCCAAAAGTTTCATTTGAAATGTATGTGTTGAAAAGTGTAAAAAGGTGAATTGTAAAAGTAACTTTCAAAGTTACTAAAGGCTAAAGTGTAAAAAGGTGCAAGTTATCATGACATGTCATAAATGCTTGCGTCATCCTATCCTGTCATAAATGCTTGAGGGTGTGTTCGTTTCCTACCCTCTAATTTTTAGACCCGTCATATCAAAGAGAATCTTGTCATTTAGAAGTATTAAATAAAGTCTAATTACAAAATTTTTTGCACAGATGGGTGCTAATTCACGAGACAAATTTAATGAGCCTAATTAATCCATAATTTGCCACAGTGATGCTACAGTAATCATCCACTAATCATGGTCTAATATACCTCATTAGATTCGTCTCGCGAATTAGCCCTAGGGTTCTGCAATTAGTTTTGTAATTAGACTTCATTTAATACTTCTAAAGGACAAGATTCTCTTTGATGTGACGGGTCTAAACTTTAGACCCTAGGAAACGAACACACCCTGAGTCATCCTATCCTGTCATAAATGCTTGAGTCATCCTATCCTATCATAAATGCTCAAGTCATCATGACATGTCATAAATACTTGCATTTAGGTCCTAAAAGTTATGAAATTTACACCCTTTAGGACAAAAACATTATAATCTTAATTTTAGTCCAAGGTTTTAAATTAACACTTCATTCTTTGAGTTTTGAATTTAAGCTCTAAAACAAAGTTGTAGGATCTGAAAAGTTGCACAACTTTTATTTTAAACACTTTTCATTTGAGCTCTAGAATAGTGGGAAAACTTGGTTTACAATGAGGTCCTTGTATTTTCTGTAATTGCAGAGAAGTCCCTGGATGCATCCCACTTTGCTTCCTCTTCTGTTTCTTTTTCTGCGAGCTCTATGCCGCCCCTGCCACCGCTTGCCGCCTGCTGTGCCGTGCCCCTGCCCTCCTCCTCCTCCTATTTAAGCCCGCACACTCCCTTTCTCTCTTGCTCTCGTCCTCCTCTTCCTTCCTTCCTTCTTCTGCTTCTTCGAACTGAACCACCGCGTGCCATGGCCGCCGCCACCCCTGTTTCCGTGGGCAGCCATCATCAGCCCCTCCCCGCTCTCCTCGACCCCTGCCGAACTTCTCCACTTCCTACCGGTGCTCCCCGATCCCACCCTGGTGCAAACCCCTCACCAGACGGTCCCACTGACGTTCGCCGTCGATCTTCCTCCATCGCGGCTTCGGCCTCCCCGCCGACCCGGCCGTCCAGCAGCTCCCACCCCTCGCCGATCACTCCAGCAGGACCACATCATCTCGAAGAAGCTCCTGGACCAGCTCATCGAGCCTCTTCGACCCTCAACATGCCGGAACATCACCGCCGTGACCAAGCCCTTCCGCCGTTGGCCCTCCTCCGGCCACCCCGGCTTCAACCGAGCCCATCCAAAGGTAGCTCTCGTGTCCCTCATGCTTCCCCACCTCTCCCTCGCCGCCAGAAAGCACCCCATCACCAGAATCGAGCTCCCTGAGTTTGCTCTGTTCCAAAAATCGTGACCAGGGACTCCACACAACAATAGGAAGAATTTCAGGGGCCTATCTGCACAACCCATGACTCAGATGAATAATGTCGCGCTGGACCTTCTTGAAATTTCTTGCTGAAATTTTGGAAAATCGTAGTAAATCATAGAAAAATAAGAAAAATGTCAAACCAATTGGGTTTGAATCCTTGGGTTAAATACTGCAACTTTTGTGTTATGACCATGAGATGAATCTGTGTATTTTGTGCCGTGATTTAATTAGTAGAAAATGGATGCTTTAATTAGATCTTTTAATTCACAGCTGTGCTATAGCTGAACTTTGGAACATAAGTTGTGGATGTCTTGAATAGCTCTGCAGGGCCAGATCTATTGTTTAGCTTTGATATTTGAGTATTTTTGATGTATGTTGATGAAAATCTCATAAATTAATTCCAGATGCATCTGTTCATGTTTGTAGCTTAAAATTTAACCTTAGCATTCTTTCAACATGTTTAGTTCATGATAAAATTTTGAGAGTCAGAAACCTAGTGTAACTGAAGTTATGAATATCGGCTTAGATTTAAAAGAAATTCATGAACAATAGTTTTGGTTCATGAATAATTATGATAACATGCTGGAATGTTACTCTTGTACAGTAGAACATGTCCATAAATTTTGAACCCTAGATTTTGTATAGAACTACAGTTATAAATGTATCTTAATCATTTAATGTGTGTTGTTGTTTAATTTTGTGGCACAGTTCCTATTTAAATAAAATCCTGATAAATTTACAGTAAATGTAATTAGACTAAAGCAATGTTTAGTAATTTTTATAGCCTTAGTTTTAAAGTGCATTGCTCTATAAAATTCATTTAAATTTTACATGTTGTTTATTTAAATCACTTATTCTGATTAATCTGTTGCATAAAGATGTTAAGTGTAATTAGTTTGTTGCTTAAGATAACTAAGTATACTACCTAATGTATTTAGTTTAGATGTTTAGGTTAATCAACCCTGTTACCTAATGTAACTAAACAATTTAGATAATACCCGATAAATGAATGCCCAGTAAAAGAGTGAATGATATGTTTGATAAATAGAATGTCTTTCGTGTTGCATTGTTGATAAGTTTGGTAGTGTTAGCTCATATTTTTGTGATAGAGATGTGTGATGTTTAGTTAATCTTTTCACACGAGTGCTCATGTCCCTGCCATCAAGACATTGTTCTTGTCTTGATTGCAGTCTCCTTAAGGTCCTTTTCGTATAAGGATCCTTGTTAGTTCGTGTGTATCTGCTGCTTAGCTAATACATCTCTGTAGCTATGCTTCAGCATCGGCTATTAGCTTAGCCGCTAAGCATCCGTTTCAATTGAATCTATGATGTTTCATTGTAACGACTGTCAGCCGATGCAATTCATTTGATATGCTTCTACCATCGGCTGGTTAGCCGATACGATTGTTATCTTTCTAATACCGGCTACTGCCAATACAATTCTTTTGTTCTATCCTACATCGGCTGCACATAGTCGATGTATCGAAGATGCACACACAATCTTAGGGTTCTTGCTATCGGCCGATCCCAGGCGATTCTAGTTGTTTTCCATATCGGTCAAATATGACCGATCAATCCTTAGTTTTCCCATCCTTATCCGCACACTTCTATCAGCCGATTTATCAGCTAGGAAATCGGCTATATACCTATCGGTCACATAGCCTCAACCACACTCCAATCGGCTGCACATCTGTAAAACATATCCTCATCGGTACAAGCCCATCAGCCACATCCTCTTCAGTCTAATTCCGCACTTGTTGTCTCATCAGTCTAGTCTGATATTAGTGTTCTGTTCCACCTAGTTCTTGTAACAGGTCTGACTTAGATAATCCCATCGGCTGTACGTCACTCAATTGTTGTACTGACACAATCAAGTGGATGTAACCGCACCTAGTTACCTAGGATAACCCTTAAGCACATCTCAGTTAGGCACAGTTAGTGCAGAGTAGGACAATCAGCTACACGGCTGATATGCCCCAATAGATTTAGGAGAACATTAAGGATGAAGACCGGCTACATAGCTGATCCACTGAATACGCTGAGACACAGATCGTACGGATACATAGTTCGACTAGTCTACCAATACACCATCGGCTAGTTACTCGCACTAGTCAACTAGCTATGCCGATACATCACTTGACTAGTTCTACCCAATGTGTAAATCGGCTAATGTGCCGATGCACTAAATCGGCTAGTAGGCCAATTCACCGATCTACTAGTACACGTACACAAATCGGCTCAGCCGATGTTCACTAATCAACTAGTTTGCAAATGCACTGATCGACTACTTGTACCGATTCACAAATCTAGTACATGCACACATATGAGCTCGGCTGATGTTCACACTCTCAACTAGTTTACCAATGCGCAATCGGATAGTTACATGCCACACGAGTTGAGTAGTTGTTGCACAATCAGTTACTTCCAATATTGAATAGTTACATACCCTGATCGGCTAGCGTGCCAATGTTCACAGATCGACTAGTTGCTAAAAACACAAATCGGCTATGCCGATGTGCTCAGTGATCAGCTAGACATCCGATTTAGATGGCATATCGGCTGCACCTGCCGAAACGCACCACCACAGATCGGCAAGTTAACACAAACAGAGTCTCGGTTAGGCAGGGCCAATACAGCTTTGGCCAATCGGCTAGCACCAGTAGACATCCAATTGGCTAGACCTGAGGCACATGAATCGGCTAAGGCCAAGGCCAATGTACCAACCAATCGGATAGATCAAAAACTTGCTGATAATCCAATCGGCAAAATCCTTCCTTTTTCTATACTTGAAGCACTGTACCTTTAACATTCCTATCCATATCAGCCAATTTGACCCCAGATAAACTCAAATCGGCTAATCTCTTCTGCTCATATACAGAGACCGCTCCTGCCGATTTCTCTTCCAAACAGAAATCAGCAGATTTCCTAAAACTGTAAAGATAGCTTCCTCCTTTGCCGATTCCATCGGCTGAACCCTGTTGTTTCCAATCAGCTCTTTTGTAATCTTCAGTAAATTTACCACCCAAGGCTCTACCAAAATTTATTTTCAAACCTTTATAGTTGTTTATATGAGTAGTATACTTAATGTATGTTAGATTGCAACTTTATCATGAAGAAAATTAGTTTTGTGTGCACACTTTGAATGTGATATTGCATTGCATGTAGATACGACTACTCTTGCCGACGATACTTACGAATTGATTCCGGAACCCGAAGAAGGTGTTTCTGAAGACCAAGTGAACGTCACCAAGGGATTATCTGAAGCCCCGAACCAAAGTTTGGAAAATAATAATACTAACAGCCCTGACTCCAGCCCCACCAACAAAGGCAAGCCCCGATGCATAACCCAGTATTTCAAATTACTACATTATGCAATCTTATACTTATATATTATATCTTGCATTAAGTCTAGGAGATGAAATGGAACCCTAGATGCATGGAATCCTAGGAACCAATGGATTGTACCTGAGTCCTTATCGAGTAGATGCTCTGCTAATAGGACCGGTAGAAGTCGGGTGATTTCCTGTCACTCGCGCTGTATAGGAGTTGAATGTTTACTATTCTGCAATCACTATAAGGATGATGGATGGGGTCATTTACAATATCATGACTCCGAAAGGTTACCCCATCTGTGTTGATAAAAGTTGATAAGGTTGCAGTGTGTGGTAGTGGCAGTTAAGCGTTTGAAAGTACTAGCCACATGCCGTGAAATATGGTAAGCGGTAAGCCTAGTAACCAATCGGCCCGGCAAGTGGACATACCTCCCACCACTCGTAATTTGGTTTTTCTCACACACCGACATGCGGGAGTACGTTCCGTGCAGCGGATAGGAGTACGGTCATGTATTCGCGCTACAGACGTATGTCCTGCACAATTGGTGTGCATGCAGTCCTGCAGTCGCTTGTGGTGGCCCTGATCCACGACCCGGAATGAAAGGCAAATGGTTGCTTCGGAATAACCTATCGGTGTTCCAAGCGTGTGAGTTAGGTTTACCTTGCAAGGGTGGAAATTCGATTCAGAATCGTCCGTTTTTCGTGGAGATTGAGACTGCTTAATTCTTCTGCCACATCGAGTAACAAGAGCAATCTTATGATGAATAATACTGAGGTATGCTGTAAAAAGGCTCTACCTTGCTTGAGTAGTTATAGGTGCTTACCTAGAAGGGTTAAAGAAACTAGAAACTAAAAGCTAAAATATGAAATTAAGGACCTACTCTTTGTTGTTTTTCAGCAAAAGCTAAACTAGAACCTTGGCAAAGCCTTCATAGTCTAGTTATGGGCTAAGTATACCCTACTTCCGGGTAAGCCTTGTTGAGTATTAGAGTACTCAGTCTTGCAATATGACTTTATTTTAGGTAATATTTTTGAAGACCCTACTCTTACCATGCCATGGCCCTATGCTTTGCCTGATGGTTGGTCCGTGGAGTGGGATCCGTCCCCGGCCAACACTGAACCTACCGAGTGATGTCATGCCAGGGCTTAGCATGATATCCGTACTGGCGACGTGTATAGTTGTTGCATTTTCAATTTCGCTGCCGCAGACTTGAAACCTTAAACTGGTTTGTAATAATTTCCATCAGTTGGAACTTATACTACTTTTGACAACTCTTGTAATATAAATGCCTGTGATGTAAAATATGATGGCGATTGTACCTCTGGACTCGCCTTCGTGTGAGGTACCTTGTTTGATCCTGTATCGGTGGTTTGTCGGGACGTTACCCGACAGGCCAAGGGATTATACCGTTTGAAGTACGTTGGAGCCCTCTGGAGTAGACTCGCATACTTGAGCTAGTGTAATTCAGGTTGGTTCTGCCACACATAGCCTCCAAATTGATTTGAGAAAAAGAGTGTCTAAGCCCCCGGAAATTCAGCTATCTCCGGTCATCTTCTCATGGGTAAAACTTGCGCAGGTTCTGAATGTTCCAAGAGTTCGGGACATCCTGGCCCTCGGGACAATGTAGTTGATATGACCCTGGTCTTGTAAGCTGCTTGACGATGAATGGACCCTCCCATCTTGAGTTGAGCTTGTGTAGGCCGGATTCATCCTGAATGCGATGTAGGACCAAGTCACCGATACTGAATGACCGTTCCCTCACGTTGCGATCATGATATCGCCGAATCCCCTGCAGGTATCGGGCTGACTGGACGAGAGCGGTGCAGCGAGCCTCTTCGACAGATATCAGCCTCATCCGCCTCGCCTTCGTTATACATTTTGACCCTTGGGGATTTCCACATGATATCGGCCGGCAAGATAGCTTCAGATCCGTACACGAGAAAGAACGGAGTTTGTCCTGTGGCTTTGGACGACTGAGCCCGAAGCCCCCAGACGACATGTGGCAACTCGCGTATCCATTTGCCTCCCTTCTTGCTGTTTTCATCATAGAGTCTCTTCTTGAGGCCGTCGATGATCATGCCGTTCGCCCTTTCGACTTGTCCATTGGCCCTTGGGTGTGCGATAGAGACATATTTAATCTCGATGCATGCATTCTCACAAAACTCCCAGAACTGGTTAGCCGTGAAATTTGATCCCAAGTCCGTGATGATGGTATTCAGGAAGCCGAAGCGATGCAAGATATCAGAGATGAAATCAACAACCCGATCTGGTGTGATCTTGGCTATCGGCTTGTACTCGATCCATTTGGTAAACTTGTCGATAGCCACCAACACATGGGTGAAACCGGCTGGCGCCATTGTGAAGGGCCCAATCATGTCAAGGCTCCAGCAAGCAAAGGGCCAGGATGGCGGTATGGTGATGAGGCTATGGGCTGGGACATGAGACTGTTTGCCGAAGAATTGACAGTTTTGGCATCTGCGCACCAGATCCTCCACGTCGGATACCATCGTGGGCCACCAGAAACCAGCCCTGTACGCTTACCCCACCAGCATTCTTGAAGCTGCGTGGTTGCCGCAAACACCTTCGTGTATCTCCCGCAGTATGTTGTAGCCATCTTCTTTTGTGACACACTTCATGAGGACACCTGACCGGGCGCCGCGCCGATAGAGCTTGCTGTCGACTAGGACAAAGCCTTTACTTCTATGCATGACACGTGCTACCTCTGCGCTCTTTGCATCAATTCCCGCCGGTAGCCTTTGGTCCCGGATGAAGTCGATAAAAGCCTCTCTCCAGTCCTCACCCAGCGCCATAACCTCCCGATCGGATTGTTGAGGATCCGCATCAGTGGTTGCCTGTGGTAAAGACTTGATGGATGGCTGCCTGAGCTCCTGGACAAAAACTCCCGGTGGGACCTGAGCACGAGTTGACCCCAGCTTGGACAAAGTATCTGCGCCAACATTATGCTCCCGTAGCACATGGTGAACCTCTAGGCCGGAAAATTTGTTTTCCAACTTGCGCACTTCCTATACATAGGCGTCCATCGTCTCCTTGTTGCAGTCCCACTCTTTGTTGACTTGCTAAACGACAAGAAGAGAATCGCCATACACAAGTAGTCACTTGATCTCTAGTGATATCACCAAACGAAGCCCGTGAAGCAAGGCTTCATACTCGGCTTCATTGTTGGATACCTCCTACAGGATCTGAAGGACATACCGTAATTGTTTGCCCCATGGGGAAATAAGCAGAACTCCGGCGCCGCCACCATCGAGCTTGAGGGACCCATCAAAGTACATGGTCCGGTGCTCTGGCTTGTCGACCGGAGTTGGAACTTTATTCTCCCTCCATTCAGCCATAAAATCGACTAAGGCTTGAGACTTAATTGCAGTGCATGGCTTGAAGTCGATTGACAAAGCCCCCAGTTCCACTACCCACTTTGATATACGCCCCGTGGTGTCTTGATTATGAAGAATATCCGCCAACGGGAAATCCATAATCACAATGATCTTGTATTCATTGAAATAATGGCGCAACTTTCTTGATGCGATTAGAATTGCATATAAAAGCTTCTGAACAGCCGGGTATCGTACCTTGGATTTGGAGAGTACTTCGCTGACAAAGTAGACAGGCCTCTGCACTCCAAATGCATGGCCTTCCTCACCTCGCTCGACTGCAATAGCACTGCTGACAACATGAGTTGTTGCCGCAATGTAAAGTAGTAGATCTTCCCCCGGCAACGGTGTTGTAAGGATCGGAGGAGACTGAAGGTGATGTTTCAGATCTTGCAGAGCCTGCTCGGCTTCCTCCGTCTATTGGAAATTATCTTGGCATTTCTGGAGCTTGAAGAAGGGTAGTCCTCTCTCCCCGAGTCAGGAGATCAACATGTTTAGGGCTGCCATGCAACCTGTTAATTTCTGCACATCCTTGATTGTGGCCGGAGCCTCCATATCAGTAATGGCCAAAATCTTTACATGGTTGGCCTCAATGCCCCGGTTGCTGACGATGAACCCGAGCAATTTCCCTGAAGGTACTCCAAAAACGCACTTGGTTGGATTGAGCTTCCACCGAAATCTGCGCAGACTGCTGAATGTTTCTTCCAAATCTGTAATCAAATCATCGGAATCCCTGGTCTTGATGACCACATCATCCACATAGGCCTCAACGTTCCGATGCAGCTGATCCGCGAAACACATCTGGATCGCACGCTGGTAGGTTGCTCTTGCGTTTTTCAACCCGAAAGACATAGTTTTGTAAGCGTATGTCCCATACGGGGTGATGAACGCGGTCTTGATCTGGTCCTCCTCCTTAAGCGCAATCTGATGATATCCTGAATAATAATAAAGGAAGCAAAGAAGGACACAACCAGCCGTCGAGTCGACAACTTGGTCAATGCGTGGCAGCCCAAAGTGATCTTTTGGGTAGTGCTTGTTGAGATCCGTGTAGTCAACACACATTCTCCATTCATTGTTCTTTTTTCGTACAAGGACGGGATTAGCTACCCACTCTGGATGGATTACCTCTTTAATGAATCCAGCCGCGAGGAGTTTAGCTATTTCCTGCTTGATGGCCTCACGCTTATCATGGGCAAACCTTCACAGGCATTGCTTTTTAGGCACAGCCTTTGGGTGTACATTCAAGCTATGCTCGATCAGCTCCCTGGGCACCCCTGGCATGTCTGCTGGTTTCCACACGAATATGTCTCAGTTAGCCCAAAGGAAGCTGACGAGCGCGAGTTCCTATTTCTCACCTAAGCCCGCGCCGATGACAGCGGTCTTAGATGAATCACCCTCCTGGAGCTGGATCGTCTTGAGGGCCACGTCGTCAGTCGACTGGATGCTCGACTTGCTGGCCTTTCTCGAGGGAATCTACAGCCTGGACTGGGAGAGCTACTGCGCAGCCGCGAGTACTTCCCTTGAAGCATCTGGCACACGAGTAGTTGAGGCCTACTGGATCGCCTCCTGATTGCAGTCATACGACTTCTTCAAGTCGCCTCGGAGAGTAAGCACTCCACTTAGTCCTGGCATCTTGAGAAGCAGTTAAACATAATGTGGCACTGCCATAAACTTGGCGAGTGCCGGACGACCCAATATTGCATGGGAAGAAGATTCGAAGCTGTCCACTTCAAATTTGATGAACTCAGTGTGGTAGTACTCCCTCGTGCCGAAGGTGACTGGGAGAACTACCGTACCAAGTGGGTGCGCCGCGTTACCTGGGACGATGCCGTAGAAGGGGGACTTGCTCGGAACCAGCATGTCCTTAAAGTCCAAGCCCATCTTCCTCAGAGTGCTGGCGAAGATAAGGTTGAGGCCGCTCCCACCATCGATGAGCACCTTGGTGAGCCTGACTTCAGCCACCACAGGATCCAGCACCAGAGGAAACTTGCTGGGCTCCGAAAAGCTCATCCACTGATCATCGTGGGAGAATGAGAAGGGGACCTCCGACCAACGGAGTGGTCGTGGTACCGCCGGCTCGACGGACATGATCTCCCGGAGAAGCAGCTTTTGGTCCCGCCTGGAGCCGAAATCCCCATCTCCCCCGAAGATGACGTTGAAGGTCTTCGAAGAGTCCTGGAACTTGGGGTTGCGCCCTTGGTCCTCTTGGTCGTCATCCTCGGGTTCTTTATCCGCAGGCTTCTTGTTCTTCCTGCCACCACCGGAGTTGCTGAACATCCTCCAGAGGTGGTAGCAATCGATGGCCGCGTGATTGGCACCTGGGTGCCATGGGCACTTCTTCTGCAGGAGCTTCTCGAACTCCTCCTGCGTTGTCAACTTCTTGCCCCGCGAGGGACGATCCACAGCCGCGATGAGATCATCTGGCTTGCGCTTTCGGGGTGGACCCAGATAGTCCCGCTGGCCTTTGTCGTTGCGGTTGTCGTTTGGGCGCCTCAGATTGCTATCCTGGCGCCCAGGAACCGCTCCCGCATCTTCTCCTCCTGTTCGGACCAATCGTACATCATATCACGAAGGCCCGCAATAGTCTTTGGCCTGTTCCGCCCAAAATCCCTGTAGATGTCTGGGTTGGTGATGCCATTGTAGAAGCAGTCGATGATGTCGTCCTCCGAGATGTTCGCGATGGTGGCGCGGACGTCGAAGAAGCGACGTGTATAGGACCGCAGGAGCTTGTTACATTCCTGTTTACACTGAGCAAGATCATGATGAGTACCTCGCAAGCAATCGCTCCCTGGAAGTTGTCGATGAAGACCTTCTTGAGCCGCTCCCAGGAGTCGATGGAGTTGTTGCTGAGGCTCTCCAGCCACGTGAGCGGCGCAGGGTCCAAGGCCATCGGGAAGTAGACAACCTTGGTGATGTTCGAGCCCCCTGCGACCTCAATGGCCGTGGAGTAGCAACGCAGCCACTGCTGAGGAGCCTGCTTGCCGTCGTACTTGGTGATGCCGATCGGCTTGAAGCCCTCAAGGTACTTGTAGCTGCTGAACTGTGTAGAGAAAGCTGGGAAGTAGTCACTGCAGTTAGTTCCTTCAGTTTCGACATCTTCGTGGACCTTGCGCCTAGAGTCGATCACGAATCGTGCACCGCGGCCTTCATTAATATGCTGGCGCAGGTCTTCTGGAAGAGGCCGATGATTGGCCTGTCACGGGTTACCCCCTGGAGGTGGCTGCTGCCTCCCGCCAGGGGCCTGGCTCCCACGAGCGTTGTTGTTGTTGTGGCTGGGCTAAGGTCGAGGGCGTCCGCCAGCCGTTCGGCTATGAGCCTGGCTCCGACTCTCACCCGCGCGCTCCTCCCTGATGGTAGACGCCGGGTTTTGCTGATCCAGCTGGATCCAGGCCCTCTGCGTGTAAAGAAGTGTTTTTCACACATTCGGATCATTACTGCGCTCGAGTATTGCCGTGACCCTGGCGATGCTAGCCACAGGAGTCCTGAAGCCCCGCTCGCTCACGGCGGCGAACTTAGGGTCAAGCTCGCGATGCATAGATCGCCTGCGCTCGTTGACCCTCCTCCGCTGGATTGTGCGGGTTCTATTCCTGGCCCTCCGCGCCTCACGATCGGCGTTGTTCTCGTCGCCAGTGTTGGCTGTGACCTCATCTTCAGAGACCGCTTCAAAATCGATGATGGGAAAGTTGTCATCGCCCTCACCTTCTTCCACCATCAGTACCAGGTGAGAGACGAGCTCGTCAGAGCTTGCGTCGACTAGTTCAGTCGACTCCTCTGCCACGGTAGCCAACGGCCTGCCCTCCTGAAAAGGCAAAGGTTCAAGGTGAGCCACGAGTCAACCCTCAGCCTCGAGTAGATCGCAGAGCTCCATGCCCCTCCAATGTACGAAATGCCCCTCCGGTATGGAGGTGATCATCAGATCACTGGCGCCAAAACAACCCGAAGCCGCCCGACATGCGGTGGCTTCAGGCCCTCTAGATTGAAGCAGAAAATCCAGGTCCTTCTCTAACAAAGAGAGGGACCCAGAGATGTCGGCCTCCTGAAAATCAGTGGCCGGATTGCGTGAACCGAGTTGGGATCGGTTACGAGAGTCCCTAGATTGGAACGAGTCCAACCCAAGGGAAGTTACCGCAGTGCTTGACGAAGTTGAGCTAGGAGCTAACTCCATCTTGATCTTTGCGGTGGATGCATGGATCGGCAAGTCATCGAGATCATCGACGAACTTGTCGAGATCGCCGTGAAGATTCGCCACGGGAGTCTTTGGCTTTATGTCGACGAGGAATCGCCGGAAATTGCCCACACCATCTGCGATGCAGACCCATGAGCCAAAAACAAATATCATGCCCTGAGAGGGAACTGACCTGGAGAATTGGAAAGACGCCATCGAGCTCGCCGGTGGATCTTCGACGTGCACCCGTACCTGGCGCGCCAGCTGTCGGTGTTTTACCGGCTGCCCACCGAGGGATATACCCAAGGTGGTAAGTTTTGGGTGGGGAGACGTCGAGATCAGGAACTCGAAGGTGCAAGTAACACAAAGCTTAGATAGGTTCGAGCCGCTAGGCGCATAATACCCTACGTCCTGTATGGTGGTTTGTATTGCCTCTGGTGTAGATTGATCTAGAGATCTTGTTTTGAGAGGGGTCCCTGTCCTCCCTTATATATCCGAGAGGCTAGGGTTATAAGGATACTAACCAACACCAGCTAAGGAATTGTATCAGAACATATCTCGAGTAGATTCCTTCTGTATCGGTTAGCTTTATGTCCTACTTAAACAGGATAAATAAGAGATAAATGAGATAAATAAGAGATAAGACGGACTTAATCTCCTAAACCTCTTTGAACTACGTTGTGTACACAGTCCCGTGGCCCCGGGTCTGACACCAAGTGGCCTAGATGTGCAAATCTATCTAGCCACAGAGCATCGCTCTCGCTGACTGGTGGAAACAGACCAGCTGGAGCCAGGATCACGTCCAATGGGTGCTGCTCATAAAATGTGGTGAGCGCCTTCATTGCTGCTGCCTCCCACGAGTCAATGAGGAGGTGTCCAACTACTTCTTTCTCAATGGCAAGCCACGCGGGGTTGAGTGGGTGCTGGGTAATGGTCATACGCACACGGCACCGACGGACACCCGTCTCCATGAATTCCTGCCCCACATAAAGAGGCGGATTCGGATACCCAGCGGCGCTCCACACGCCCCACAAGATGGAGGGAAAGCCCTCCCAATGCAGGCACGCTGAGTGCGCATGTCCTTCCTCGTCAACCACCATAAGAACCGGATCAGCCATCAGATTCAAAAGCTTAAAGGGTGGGATAATGAATATTGATGCTCAATCAAATAAATAGATTCTAAACAGTGCACAAAACTGAGCATAACTTCTGCACGTGATGTGCAAAAATTTTTAAAAGTTACTAGAGCGTACCTAAGGTAATTGTGCACAACTTTGCTGGTCAACCCAAAGCTAGATTAGACTCTAAGATAACTATGTCCTTACATTTCTAACTTACTGTCCAGTCTGAAATTCCAGGAAACAGAGGGCTGGCATTTTGTAAACCTGAGAAAACATCTATCTAGCCAAAAGTTACCAAATTTTAATAGGATCTTATTTACTCAATTTACAACAACTTTCGTGTTGAACTCCTATAGAAAATGTCATTTGTTATGGTTAATAAATTGATTTCCTTAGATTGGATAGCAAACAACAGGAACCAAAGTGAGCTTTGGTTGGTGATTTAGCTATTTTTTGGGTGAATTTTGTCAAGTTAATCCATAACTCAAATTTTAGGATATGCAGAATGCATGACCTTTCCGTCCTCACAACTTTGTAGTTGCCATTAACTTGGCCTTACGGATTTATTTTGGTGGATTAATTTAGTACGTCTCTCCCTGTAATAACTAGTCGAGCTCTCTTCATTCTTAACCTATCGAACTCACGGTACTTGGGGTTAGTGTACCTGTAGAAAACTCACATAGATATCCTAATTCATATTGCCACTTAGCTATATTCCCATATTCCCATAGGGCTTTACGAACTAGATATAATCCTTAACGAGTCGAACGCATTTTTCAGATATGAGTTTTGTGGTCAAGTTTTATAAAACTTATTTTAAGGTTTGTTGCATACTCTAGTGTACACTTTTCAATCTGATACCAGCTATGGCAGAACTGCCCGAATTAACCTAGCTCAAGTGCACTAACCATCATTCATAAAGATGAACCGACTACCATGCACTTCAAACGGAGTAATCCAACAATCTGTCGGGTAAATCCCGATACGACCACTTAAGATTTCGATCAAAACAAAGCATATACATAACTCGCATGAAGGCAAGTCCAGTGATTACAATATTCCATAGCTTTTATCTCACAAGTCTGACATCAATTATTACAAGTGGAGTTCACCAAATGTGTACTTTAGAGTTCAACATAAAACTTTAATCAAAGTTTAACAGCAGCGGAAGGAAAACATGATCATCTTGCGTCGATCTGGATACCACGGTGAAGCCCATACGTGGCATCACTTGGCAGAGTCATTGTTGGCCGGGGATGGATCCCAATCCATGGACCAACTAGTTGGCAAAGTACACGGCCAAGTCAAACCAGCTATCATATCTACGAAAGACCCACCTGAAAACATTGCCACAAGCAAGGCTGAGTATACTAATACTCAGCAAGGCTTACCCGACTAGTGGTATGTAAATACCGACTACTAAGCATGCATGGCTCTAAGGTTCTAGGGTTTTCTTTTTGCTAAAAGCAACAAAGAGTGAGTCGTTAATTTTTATATTTTAGCTTTCAATATTCTAGTTCATTTAACCAGTCTAGGTGAGCATCTATCTCTAAACAAACAAGGTAGAAAAACATTTAATCATCAAACAAGTTCATCATAACCATAGTTTCTCTTGTTACGGTATGTGGTAGAAGTATTAAGAAGTCTCAATTACCGCAAGAAACGGACGATTCGAATCGAATTTGTTAACCTTGCAAGGTAAACCTAAACACACATCACCGGTTACTCACAGAGTCACGCGTGCAACTTTTCCCCTTTATTCCCGTTTCATGGATCAGGGCCACCGTCCTCGAGTACAAGAGGTCCAGGAACCATGGACAACACTGGGCCATGGCTGCTCTTGCACTCACCATTGGGTCCATGGGAACAGCATCAAGATGTTGGGTGCTGTCATACACCGGTTCAATCAGGTACTTAAGCTTACGGATTACCATACTCTCGGCATGTGGTTAGTATGTTCAAACGCTTAACCACCACTACCACACACTGCGGCCTTAGCATTTTTCACTACTCAGACGGAGCCTCAACCATGAGTACTTTACCATAGCCCCGCCTGTCGACCTTGTAGTTGTAGTATGCGGTAAAACATCCAACTCCTATAATTCTCGCGAGTGGCAAGAAACCACTAGACTCCTATATTAGCAGAGCAACTACTCGAACTTCTTGTTCTAGTATTCATTACATTGGTGCCTAGGATCATGCGGTTAGGGTTCCAATCAACTCCTATGAACTTAAATGCACATATAAAAAGGAACAACAGTTGCATAAATTAAATACTGGGATCATGCACTGGGGCTTGCCTTCTTGAGAAAAACTAGTCGGGGGTTATTCTAAACGTTGGATCGGGTCTTCAGCGACTTCTGTTAGATTCACCTGAGTTCACGTTGCTCACTTTCGGACTCGGGCACCAGATTGTAGGTTCCATCGGCGAGAGTAGTCGAGTTTATATGAATGCACATGTATGAGTGGTTTTACTGGTACAAGATAATAATTATTGCACTATAAAGTAGTCGAAACTTAAGTTAAGTAGTCGAGCACTTTATTTTCTTTTCCCTAGGCAGTCATTTATCGAGTACTTATCTAGATTAACGGACTTCATTAAGTGAGCGAGTGGTTTTCCATGTTGTAAATGGTCATTTCCCACAGGAAGCATTGGTTAACCAAACTACTCATAGAGATAGTTTCTAGGTTGAGATTTTTATGCAGATCTCGTGCAAAACTATTTGTAGAGGTAGTTTCTGGTTGAGATTTTTATGCAAAACTACTCGTAGAGGTAGTTTCTGGTTGAGATTTTTACGCAAAACTACTTGTAGAGGTAGTTTGAGATTTTTTTATGCAGATCTTGCTACTTAAGTGCAAAATCACCATAAATGTTTTAGCCATTTTTATTCAGTAGGTTAAACATGAAAAGTTTATTAAACGGCTACTACTAGGATGAAGACTATTTGCACAGAAAAAACCTTGCAAGAACTGGTGCTCAACTTTTTACTAAACAAACCTACTCGCATGAGTAGTCTACTGCACATTTTTGTAGATTTTTCCTATGCAAGAAATAGAGGCTAACATTTTAGTTTAAAAGGATCTAGCCTATCACAAAAGTACTCAAAACAACTAGTTGTGATTGGATTCAGAGCATGAGATTTTTATGAAAGACTAAACTCCTAGTACTGAAGCTACCATCCAAATTTCATGAACAGCTCTTTCCTAGAACTCTTGGAACAATTGAAAGCCATTTAAACTTGATTTAAGATTATAGCTAAAATTATATGGAAACAGTTCAATATCTTTTTAGAAATTGTAGATCTTAACTTAAGGAGTCCAGAATATCTTAGTTTGTGTTCTTAGGATTTTTCTATAAGTTGTTTTGCATCTTCAAAGTTAATAGATTAGTTTTCGAAGTTCTGGTTTTAGGTTTACAAAGGAGTCTCTAAGATTTTACAGAAATCTTATCGGAAAGATTGAAATTGAAAGAAAAGGGTCCTTTGTGCAGGGGAACGGCGACTGCCGGCCAAATTCCTGCGAGGAAACTAGTGGGCGGCGAGGTGCAAGGTGGGGAAAATGGAGAGGGGGCGAGGGCGCACCGATTTGTGGCGTTGGTGGGGCTGGGGAAGGCTGGAGCAGGGTCCTCCATGGTGGACAGTAGGCGGCAGTAGTTGTTGGTGGTGCTGGAACTATTCCAGCGGGGCAGGGGTGGCGTGGCTGGGCGTGGAAGCTCCAGTGGGAGGTGGGGAAGCTCGCTGGAGGGTCATTTTGGGTGGAGGGAGGTCGGGGGTGGGAGCTCCATGATGAACTCGAGCTTGCCGGAGGTAATGGCAGTTGTTTCGGGTGTGCGCACAAGAAGGGGCTCAGTTGCCCCTTTATAGGCAGGGCGAGGGGAGGGGAAATGAGCTGGGTAGCTAGCGCTGCCTTAAGGGCGAAGGGAAGGGCCGGTCAGGCGGAGAGGTGCATCTACTCATGGGTGGCGACTCACCGGAGTTGGGGGTTGGGGCGTCGAGAACAGGGGTGTGACACTCAGGTAAATAGCATGGTCACACCCTAGATCTTTAGTGTGTTATTGTGTACAAAATGTGGCAAAAGTGGGTTTAAAAATTTTAATGTTAAGGAAAAGTGGTTGTTTATATAATTATATTTTAATAGAGGTCCTTTTGTGCTAAATGGGTGAATATAGAGGGTAGAATTCAAATGTATGAGGGTTATTTTGCAAAAGTCCAAAACTTGTGTTTAAATCGCAAAAGTAAGTGAAACTACCTTTTGGATATATGTGTAGTGTAGTTTTGTCTATAGGATTTACATAAAGTTTGAGAACTTTGCTAAGTTTCATATTAATTTCAAAATTGTTGCCCTTCTGCAGATAAACCCTAAAGCAAAGTTGTAGATCTTGAAAAACCCTGCACTTTTGCTTTTGGTCCCATCTTCATTTGAGCACTGGTTGGAAAGTTATCTATACATTACAGTAAGGTCCCTGTATTTTCTTGCTTTTTGCAACCGGGTCCTCCATCGTCTTCCCCGAGCCCCAATCTCCTCTGCGCCTCTGCGCGCGCGTGACCGCCGCCGCCGGCCGCTTCCCGCGCACCTGCAGCTCTGCACCACCCTGAACCTGTTCCAGGCGTCGCCCTATCCTTCCTCCCACCGCCACGCCGCTTCCGCTGTCCTCCCCTTGCCGCTCCACGTCGGGCAGTCGACCCCGAGCGGATGCCGTCGAGCACGCCGGCGCCGCCCGCCGTCTGGAGCTCCTCCCATGACCGCCCTCTCTCTCCCTCCCTCTCTCTCCCTTCTCTCTCCCATCAGCTGAGTCGTGCTTGCCCTATAAAATCGACCCGAACCCCACCGCCCTTGCCTGTTTCCCCCTTTCTTCTTCCTTGCGCCACCGAAGTCCGCCCGTGCTCCTCGGCGGCATTCACAGCGATCACTCCACCCCACCCAAATTCCCGCTGCACACCGCTCCCTCACCTCCTCCCCTAGCCCCCCGACCTGATCCGGTCCAACCTCCGGCCCTCCCTCGCCGGAATCGCCTCCACCCCGAGCCGCACCTCATCGGAGCCGCCCGAGCTCGATCTCACCGTCGACAGCACCCCTCCACCACCTCCTCAGCCAATCCAAGTACGGGAATCGCATCCCCAACCTCCCCTGGTGCTTGCGTGCGCGTTCGATCCCCCTGTTCGCTGGCTCTTCACCGGGAACGGCGACGCGCCGCCACGGCCGCCACACCTCCCCGTCGCCGGTCATGTTCCACCCTCGCCCGTCGTGCACCTCCCCTCCCAAACAACTCCATGGGTCCCGTAGGCCCTGCCCGGCCAGTCCCTCCCTGCCGGCGACCTCACCGCCGGCGAGAACGTGCCTGGGCCGAACGGCCGGCCGCTATCGAGGCCGGGCAGGGGTATACCTGTGAGAAGAAACCATGTTCCAGGGACCCAAACGCAAAATATTGAGGACCCCCCTAAGTGTTTGTTATTTCATGTGATTGATGTTGCTGTCTTGTAAAATTCGTAGAAAACTGTAGAAAAATTCAAAAATTGCAAAACTAATTTTGTTGGAAACTAGATTTCAAACCCTATAACTTTTATTAATGAAGTTTAGTTTGAAACTAAATATTTTTGCATCTATTTTAAATCTAAGGTTAAGAGGTAGTTTATACATAACTTCTGCATATTAGATTTGTTTCTTATAATTTTTGGTATGTGATTGCTATAGGTCATGTGTGAACTTATGTTGAAGTTTCAAACTTAACTCTATTTTGTAATTTAAGTTCTTTTGAATTTGAGCAATTCAAATTTGAAATAATTTAAAAATAGTTAAGCATGTTCCTTAGGCTTATTTAATTAGATCTTTTTATCATAACCTAAGATGTTGATAATTAGTATAAAATTAAATTATCAAGACTTTATGATCCTATTTAGCTAAGTTTTGAATTTAAACTTGGAATTTGAATTCAAATTCAAATGTTCTAGTTCCTGTTTGCAATAAATCCAGTACTATAATCATGACTCAATTATAAATGGTAATTTAAGCCTAAACCCCTTTGTTTCATGAATTCATGTGTGTTGACTTTGTTGGATTGCAGCTTTATCATGAAATAAAACCTTTAACTCAAACACCATTTCAATTAAATTGTCACGTTTCATGTAGAATCAGCGACACTCGACGACGGAGACTACGAGTTGGTCTTGGGACAAGACCAAGGATTTTCTGAAGGCCCGACAAACGTCGCCGAGGATCTAATTGAAGCCCCGAACCAAAGTTCGAAAGTCTCTGACACTCCTGCCCCCAACCCCACTCAAGAAGGCAAGCCCCGATGCATACCCCAGTATTTCAATTTATTACCATTTCACTTGTACATGATATATATCTTGCATTACATCTAGGAGTTGAAATGAAACCCTAGTTGCATAAGATCTTAGGAATCCAATGTATTGTACCCGAGTCCTTATCGCTTAGATGCTCTGCTAAATAGCACCGGTAAAAGTTGGGTGATTTCCTGTCACTCGCGCGATATAGGAGTTGCATGATTACAATTCTGCAATCACTATAAAGATTATGGACAGGGTCATGTGCGATGTCTTGACCTGGAATTTTTACCCTGTCTGTTTCGGATAAAAGTTGATAAGGTCGCAGCGTGTGGTAGTGGTGGCTAACCGTTTGAAAGTACTAGCCACATGCCACGAAATATGGTAAAGCGGTAAGCCTAGTAACCAATCGGCCCGGCAAGTGGACATACCTCCCACCACTCGTAATTTGGTTTTTCTCACGCACCGACGTGTGGGAGTACGTTCCGCACTGCGGACAGGAGTACCGTCATGTAGTCGCGCTATAGGCGTACGTCCTGCACAATTGGTGTGCGTACGATCCTACAGTCGCTTGTGGTGGCCCTGTTCCACAACCTGGAATGAAAGGAAAACGGTTGCTTCGGAACGATCTTTGGATGTTCCAAGCGTGTGAGTTAGGCTTACCCTTGCAAGGTTGAAATTCGATTCAGAATCGTCCGTTTGTCGCGGAGATTGAGACTGCTTATTCCTTCTTCTACATAGAGTAAGGAGTGAAACTAATGATGGAACAATCTTGATGAATGATAAACTCTACCTTGCTTGCTTAGTGTAGGTGCTAACCTAGAATGGATAATCGACTAGAATATGATAGCTAAAATTTGAAAATAGATCATACTCTTTGTTGCTTTTCAGCTGGAAATAAACCCAGAACCTTTACAATGCCTTCATGAGTCTAGTTACGGGCTAAAGTATACCCAAACCCGGGTAAGCCTTGCTGAGTATTAGAGTGCTCGGCCTTGCTAGTATCTGTTTCAGGTATAACCTTCAAGAATCCCACGGACAACCCTGCATGGCCAACGTCTGTTCCTTTTGGCTGGTCCGTGGAATGGGATCCGTCCCCGGCTGGCAGTGACCCTCCTGAATGACACCAGGCCTTGGGCTGAGCATGATGTCCATTTTCGCGACGTGTGTAGTCGCGTGTTCTTTTCATTCCGCTGTGAGTTTGGACAAGCTGTTCAGCTTGTCAGTTTAAACACGGTTTGTATAAGTTTTACTTAAAGTTTAAACCTGGTTTGTAATAATGTTTGACTATCTGTAAATTAAAAGTTGATGAGCTGTTCTGTGATTGTAAACTCGCCTTCATGTGAGGTAAACCTGCCTCGATCCTGTTGAACCGTGGTTGTATCGGGCGGAGACCCGACAGACCAACGGGTTGTTCCGTTTGAAGTGCGTTGAGGCGTTATCGGCTGTATGGCGATGGCTAGCGCACTTGAACCGAAATAATTCAGGCGGTTCTGCCACAGCTTGTATCAGAGCCAGGTTTACTTTTACATCTAGAAAAGCTCTTATAAAGTGTTTTCAAGATAAAACTGGCCAACAAATGAGTTTACAACGTACGTTGGATCCGTTAAGGTTGATGCCTAGAACGTAAAGCCCTAGGGACCTATATGGGAAATATCAGGTGGCTATTAGTCTCTATATATGTATAGATAGTTCTAACTTGCAGCACTACTTTCTGTCAAAATTTAAATTCATGTACAACTCAACCTTACTTTTTGTAACGACACCTACGGTCGTGAGGTAAGAAGGTAAGGATCCTCAGCTATCTGGGGAGTTAGCCTTCCCATCGATGATGCGAACCGAACGCTGTTTCTCAAGCAGTGGCCTACTTGAGATGCTGCCAATATATCAACTTAGGTTGATCATATTGGGAGTATATGGTTCGGCGCAGGGTATGGTGATCGCTGTTCATACCCCCGCATTTTGCGGTACCCCGTCAATACGTTGTTTCGATGACGTATGTTAACGTTGTCTGTACGGCGGTAATTGTAGAGATGCTGTTTCTATAGTGAACAGTACTGTTTGGGGACGCTTTCATGTCGTGCTGCCATGAAAGGTTCATGATATACATTTATGTGTTCTTCTGCAGGTACACTAACCCCGATTAAGAGGTTAGGATGAGTAGGATTTATCACTTAGTTATTAGGGAGTGTCGTATGTGTTTTGCCACCGAAAAATTAACCACGTCAGTCCGAACATATTCGGCAGTTGTTTTTGGTTGTGAGGACGAGTAGTACATGCATGCATCATCTGTTGTTAAATAAAAGAATGCAATGTATGTTGAATATTGTTAAGGATGAATGGTGTGTTGTTTATCTTTAGAATGGGTCGATAGGATTTTCATGGTAGTCTTAAGTTGGGTATCCTAAGTACCTTAGGCATCCATCTGATTTCCAGTCTTTGCTGTTATCAGAATCGATTATCCTATTCTATTATCTTGTGATTCTCAACAAGGTAAAAAGTCTCACTATTTGCATTCTTGTTGCAGATGGCAGCCCCTCCTAACATCTTTTGGGATCCGGCAGGGCATCTCCACACAAATGCCCTGCATTGGAAGGGTTTTCCTCGCTTACTTTGGGAATCCTTAAGGTCATTTTGCTATACAGAGCCTCCACAATTGTGACACTCAGGTAAATAGCATGGTCACACCCTAGAGTTTTGGTATGTTTTTATGTGCAAAATATGGCAAAGGTGTGTTTAATTTGTGCAATGTTAAGGAAAAGTGTTGTTTATATAATTATGTTTAACTAGAGGTCCTTTTGTGCTAAATGGGTAGATATGGAGGGAAAAGTTCAAAAGCATGAGAGTTGTTTTGCAAAAGATGGAAACTTGTGTTTAAATCGCAAAAATATGTAAAACTACCCTTGGATGTATGTGTAGAGTAGTTTTATCTATAGGATTTACATAAAGTTTGAAAATGTTACTAAGTTTATAGTAACTTCAAAACTGTTGCTCTACTGCAGATGAACCTTACAGCAAAATTGTGGAGCTTGAAAAACTATGCACTTTTGCTTTTGGGACCATCTCCATTTGAGCACTGGTTTAAAAGTTATAAGCTCTTTACAGTGAAGTCCCTATATTTCTTTTGTTTTGCAAATCAGTCCTCGAACCCTTTCTTCTCTCTTCTTCCTCCCTGAACCCCTGCTCCTCTGCTCTAATCTTCTGGCTCCTCTGTCGCCGGCGCAGTACGCCGCTCCTGGCCGCCGCCATCCACCTCCTGCTCCTCCCTCGCCCACGTGTCTCCCCACCGTTCCTCCACCGCCCTAGCTTCCTCTGCTGGCTCCTCGCCCGAGTGCCACGCCGCTTGCAGCACTGCCAGCACTGCCCGCCGGCACCTCTGCCGCCCACCGTGATCCTCTGGTCCCCCCAGCCGTAGCGGCTCAAAGTCGAAGCATTGCTTGCTCTCGCCTCTCTCCTCTCTTCCCATTTGCCTATAAAGAGCTGCCTCGGGTCCTGCTCGCACGCCCCATTGCCGTCGCCCCTCCCTTGCGCCGTCGAGCTTCGGTCCGCTGCGGGATTGCCTCCTCGGTCCTCTCCCTCCCCAATTTAGTAGCACCCCTACCTCCCACGGCCCCCACCGCACCTCCCCAGCTTGGCCCCTCCTTCCACCGGACGCCGGAGCGCCGCCGCCGCAGCTCACCCCGGCCGCCGTCTCGGGCTCGCGTCGACAGCCCACCTCCGGCCACCTCAAGATCGCCCAAGACCACCAAAGTATAGCCCGAGCTTCCCTCGTGCTCTCCCTCCCCTTGCCCCTCACCGCCGGTGAACCCCATGGCCGGAATTTGGCCGGAGTCAAGCTCCCACGGCCGGCTATGGTCCTTGGACCCAATTGCTTGGACTGTTTTCTTTCTATGGGGTTTTCTGTAAAATCTAGGGGCTGGTTTGTAACAGTAGTGGTTGTTATTTTATGTGTGTGTGTATCCTGTCTTGTAAAATTCATAGAAAACCATAGAAAAATCCAAAAATGGCAAAATTAGTTTTGTTGGAAACTAGATTTCAAACCCTATAACCTTTGCTAATGAAGTTTAGTTTGAAACAAAATACTTTTACCTCTATTTTAAACCTAAGGTTAAGGAGTAGTTTATACTTAACTTCTACATTTCTTGCTTTGTTGCTTATGAATTTTTGGCATGTAACTTCTATGAGCTATGTGTAACCATTGGATTAAATTTTCAAACCTAACCTTGCTTGGTAGCTTGATCTCTTTAATTTGAGCATTTCAAATTTGAAATGTTAGCTAAACATGTTGTGTAAACCTTTTTAGTTAAGATCTCTTGTCATTCTCTAATGTGTTAATGTTTAGTGTATCATTAAATTTCCAAAATTTTATGATCCTTGTTACTTAAAGTTTTGAAATTTGAGTTCAAATTCAAATTCAAATTCAAATATTTTTGTTCTTGTTTACAAAAAATTCAGCAATATCTTTATGATTCCTTTATAAATAGTGTTTTAAACCTAAACCCTCGTTATTTTATGAGCTCTTGTGTATTAACTTGGTGGGTTATAACATTTGAAATATAAGATCTTAAATTTAAATCTTACCTTACTTAATTTATTGCATCGCATATAGAATCAACGACGCTCGACGACGGAGATTACGAATTGGTCTTAGGACAAGACCAAGGATTTTCAGAAGACCCAACGCAAGTCGTCGAGGGACTAACTGAAGCCCCGAACCCAAGTTCGGAAGCCTCTGACACCCCTACCCCCAACCCCACTCAAGAAGGCAAGCCCCGGACATATCCCACTACTTTATTTACACTGCAATCTATGGCTATTTATATTATATCTTGCATTAAGTCTAGGAGTTGAAATGAAACCCTAGATGCATGAATCTTAGGAACCAATGTATTGAACCCAAGTCCTTATCGCTTAGATGCTCTGCTAAATAGGACCGGTAGAAGTCGGGTGATTTCCTGTCACTCGCGCGATTGCTTGTTTACAATTCCACAACCATTATAAGGATGATGGACAGGGTCATGTACTGTATCATGACCTGAAGATTGCCCTGTCCATTTTGATAAAAGCTTTAAGGTCAAAATGTGTGGTAGTGGTGGCTAAGCTTTTGAAAGTACTGGCCACATGCCGCGAAATATGGTAAGCGGTAAACCTAGTAACCAATCGGCCCAGCAAGTGGGCATACCTTCCACCACTTGATTAATTTGGTCTCTTTCACGCACCGACCTGTGGGAGTACGTTCTACATGACAGACAGGAATATGGGTTTTGTAGTCGCGCTACAGACGTATGTCCTGCACGAGTGATGTGCGTACGGTCCTGCAAGTCGCTTGTGGTGGCCTGCCCATGATCCGGAATGAAAAGCAAACGGTTGCTTCGGAACATTTTATAGATGTTCCAAGCGTATGTGTTAGGTTTACCTTGCAAGGTTAAATTCGATTCGGATCGTCCGCCTCTCACGAGGATTGAGACTGCTTATTCCTTCTGCCACATCGAGTAAAAAGTGTAATTGTTGATGGAATAATCTTGATGGATGATAATCTCTAGTTTGCTTGTTTAGTATAGGTGCTTACCTAGAATGGCTAATCAAGCTAGAATCTGAAAGCTAAAACTTGAAAGTAGGTTATACTCTTTGTTGCTTTTCAGCTGAAAATAAACCCAGAACCTTTACAATGCCTTCATGAGTCTAGTTAGGGGTTAAAGTATACCCAAACTCGGGTAAACCTTGCTAAGTATTAGAATACTCAGCCTTGCCAATATCTGTTTGAGGTATGACCTTCGAGAATCCCACGGACAACTCTGTGTGGCCAACGTCCGTTCCTTTTGGCTGGTCCGTGGAGTGGGACCCGTCCCCGGCCGGCAGTGACCCTCCGGAGTGACACCAGGCCCTGGGCTAAGCTTGGTGTCCACCGTTGCGACGTGTATAGTCACATAAACTTTTCTTCCGCTGTGAGTTTGGATAAGCTGTTACGCTTGTCAGTTTGAACACTGTTGTATCAGTTTTCTTATGTTTGAACTCGATTTGTAATAATGTATGAATGACTGTAAATTAAAGGTTGATGAGCTATTCTGTGATTGTAAACTCGCCTTCGTGCGAGGTAAACCTGCTTCGATCCTGTTGAACCGTGGTTGTATCGGGCGGAGACCCGACAGACCAATGGATTGTTCCGTTTGAAGTGCGTTAAGCTAATTGCGGTTGTACGGTGATCATTAGCGCACTTGAGCCGGAATAATTCAGGCGGTTCTGCCACAACAATATGATGCAGTAGAGTATCAGGAAGAGGGCATTTATCGAGCTCGAGTCAGAATGACTATTCCTCAACACCCTATTCGTTCCCAATGGCAACCCATTGAAATTGAAGTGATGGGCTATCGAATAGTTGACACCATTGAAGGAGCAGCACTGGAAGCTATCTATGTTTTCTGTAATCAGCATCCCAGGGAAGTCGCAGGACAGCCCATTGGTTTATTTGCTACGACAGATCCTAATGAGCCAGAATGGAATCTCAGGGTAGTCCCTGAGAGTCATAGACTGGAAGGTCCACCGGAAGAAGCACTTCGAGGTATGATGCGGTTATGAATGTGCAGTATCATTATCAATTGTTACTGCGTCATAAGATGGGCCAATTGGTCAATGCTGCGTGAAGTCTCTATAGGGAAGCTGATAGACATATCACCCAAGTTGATCAACTTCGAGCTTTGGTGATTGAGAAAGATGGAATCATTGCTACCCAAAATGAGACTATTCATCATCAAGAAGATCAAATCAATGAGAGTGATACGACAATCACCCAACGCAACACGATCATTGAATTTCTTCAAGAGCAGATTCATGATCTTATTCTCGAAGTTGATGATGCCAATGCGCACATCATTGAGCTTCAACAGCAGCTTGTACCTCCTGCAGTACCGGCACCTGAAGAAGAAGAAGATCCCAAAGAAATTGAGGGAGTCTCTGAGATTGATTCTGAGCACGGAGATCCTGTCATCAGTCCCCATCATTCCTCTTCGGGTAGTCAGTCATCAGTGGGCAACTTTGATGACTTTTAGTTGTGGTTGAGTGGGTGATAGTCTAGTTGTAACTAGTGTAGAAAAATGTGACATAGGCGGTTTGTAGTCTATCTAGATGTAGAGCCACTTGTTGTATATGTGGCATGAGCACTTAGGCAAAGGTTTGTAGTGGTTTAAGTGCATTGATGTAAGATGTAAGGATCACCAGTGTTTATATAGCAATCTAAATCTTGTGTTTTATTATCTTGCTTAATATCCTTGCATCTGCTCTGAGTGGATTGAATGGAGCATATAAATTATATTTCCATTTGGTAATTGTATATCATCTGAAATTGGAGTAAGAATATGGTTGATAATGGATATCTCCTTTATTTCAGATGGTTGGAGCTACTCGCGGAACCCCGGAAGGATTCCGGGCAGATCAGGCCAGTGGTTCTCAGCAACCGCCACCGCCACCTCCAAATTTGGCCGAGGTCATGGCTCGACAAACAGAACTTCTCAACCAGCTTGTGCAGGCTCAAATGGGCCACTTCCATCAGCAATCCCGAGGCCGAGATGAACCCCTATCGGCTAGTTACCAAGACTTCCTCAGTACCCAGCCTCCATTATTCCATAAGGCAGACGAGCCTCTGGATGCAGACGCTTGGCTTCGAACCATCGAGTCCAAGTTTGCCTTATTATCTGCTTCATGTTCAGATGAAAACAAGGCGCTTTTTGCAGCCCAGCAACTCCGTGGCACAGCTCGTCTATGGTGGGATCATTTTTACGCCATGCAGCCTGCCGATCATGTCGTCACATGGGACGAGTTTTGGACTGCGTTTCGAGCGCACCATATACCCGAGGAACTCATTGAGTGCAAGCTCAATGAATTTCTGAATCTGACTCAGGGAACCCGCACCATCATGCAATACGCACAAGTTTTCAACCACTTGTGCCAATATGGGGGATACCATGCGGACAGTGATGCTCGCAAAAGAGATCATTTTCGCCGAGGCCTGAATACCAAACTTAAAGAACGATTGAATTTGGTAAGGGCTGACAATTTTAATGAGTTGGTCAACATGGCCATTACTCACGAAGATTGTATCTCAGCCCATAGAGCAGAAAAGAAACGGAATGCACCTACAGCGCCTGCAACTACACAACCGTCAAGGTATCGGTTGGTCCCGAGTAACGCCCCTCGAGCCCCGTCTTGAGGCAATTTGTCTGGCAAATGGGTAGCCAGACCACCCCAACAGACACGATTCAACCGACCACCGACGCCACAAATTCAGCAGCAACCACAACAAGGTCCACGGCCGAGCTCTCCGCAAATCAACCAAGGAAACAACAATTATCATTGTTTCAACTGCGGAAGCCCGTCCCACTTTATTAAAGATTGCCCTCAACCTAGGAAATCTTTCCAAGGGAAAACATCCAGCCCAACCAACAAGGGCAAGAACAAGAGGCAAGTAGTCCAGGTTCGCCAAGGAAGGGTGAACCTCACCACTCTCTCCGAACTTCCAGAAGGAGCACCAATAATGAAGGGTACTTTTTCTATCAACCATCACCCCGTAATTATTCTTTTTGACTCTGGTGCCACCCATAGCTTTGTCAGTGCAAAGTATGGGACTAAAATAGGCTTGGATATTTATCCTACTAATGGAGATTATAAGATAACAACTCCTGGTGGAAAAACCTTATCAAATCAAATCTGTAAGAAGGTACCACTTCAGCTGGGTAGTGAATTGATGAAAACAGACTTGCTTCTGTTAGACCTAGAAGGAATGGATGTTCTTTTAGGTATGAATTGGATGACCTAGCATCATGTGTATTTAGATATCCCTTTTCGAACTGTGGAGATAGATTCACCTGAACACGAGCCTACCATTCTCTATCTTCCACAGCCAAAGTACCTCAACTCTTGCACCTATGCTGCATCTGGGATTAAGTTAAAGGATATTCCTATTGTTTGTGAATATCCAGATGTTTTTCCAGATGATTTGCTTGGAATGCCCCCGGATAGAGATATCAAATTTATCATAGAACTGCAACCTGGCACAGCCCCTATTTCTAAGAGATCTTACCGTATGCCTCCTAATGAATTGGCCGAGTTGAAAATCCAACTCCAAGACCTCTTAGACAAAGGTTTCATTCGTCCAAGTGCTTCACCGTGGGGTTGTCCAGCCCTGTTTGTGAAAAAGAAAGACAATAGCTTAAGGCTATGTGTTGATTACCGTCCTCTCAATGAGGTAACTATAAAAAATAAGTATCCCCTACCCCGAATTGATATTCTCTTCGATCAGCTAGCTGGAGCTAAGGTATTTTCTAAGATTGATCCTCGTTCCGGCTATCATCAAATTAAGATCCGACCCAGTGATATTCCAAAAACAGCTTTTTCCACTCGATATGGTCTATACGAGTATCTGGTCATGTCGTTTGGTCTTACCAATGCTCCAGCATATTTCATGTATCTCATGAATTCTGTCTTCATGCAAGAACTCGACAAATTTGTTGTGGTCTTCATTGATGACATCTTGATCTATTCTAAAAATCCAGAAGATCATGCCAAACATCTCCATGTCATCCTTCAACGATTAAGAGACCACCACCTGTACGCCAAATTCTCTAAGTGCGAGTTTTGGTTAAATACTGTGAAATTTCTGGGCCATACCATTTCTGGTGACCGTATATCCGTTGACCCCAGCAAAGTGCAACAAGTGATGGATTGGAAACCTCCTGCAACAGTCCATCAAATTCGAAGCTTTCTTGGTCTAGCTGGCTATTATTGCCGTTTCATTCCTAACTTTTCCAGAATAGCCAAACCTATGACCGAACTACTAAAGAAAGGTGTTAAATTCGCTTGGGATCAAAAATGCGATGATGCATTCCACATCCTCAGAGATCATCTTACTACTACTCCAGTCTTGGCCCAACCAGATGTGTCAAAACCCTTTGACATCTATTGTGATGCATCAGGAACTGGACTTGGTTGTGTGCTTATGCAAGACAATCGAGTAATTGCATATGCATCACGAGCACTCAGAGTTCATGAACAGAACTATCCTACTCATGATCTTGAACTTGCAGTAGTCATTCATGCCTTGAAGATCTGGAGGCATCATTTGATGGGTACGAAATGTCACATATATACTGATCATAAAAGCCTCAAGTACATCTTTACGCAGTCAGACCTGAATATGAGGCAAAGACGCTGGCTAGAACATATCAAAGATTTTGACTTGGAAGTACACTATCATCCAGGTAAGGCTAATGTCGTTGCTGATGCACTCAGTCGCAAGGCACATTATTATTGCTTAGCTGTTGAAGCTTTCAACAAGACTCTTTGCTGGGAAATGAGAAAGCTTAATCTAGAAATTGTGCCCCAAGGTGACTTGAACCATTTCTTAGTTGAAGCCACGCTTAGGGATGACATTGTTCTAGCTCAGCAGCGCAGTAAGGGAATTAGAATCATTAAACAGAAGAGGACCCAAGGAGAAGGAAAGTATAAATGCTTCCGAGAAGATCCAGAAGGAGTCTTATGGTTCAACGAACGTATTGTTATACCCGAGGACCATAAGCTTCGTAAACAGATAATGGACGAAGCCCACCTATCCAAATTTTCTATGCACCCTGGCAGTACGAAGATGTACCAAGATCTGAAACAAAACTTTTGGTGGACTCGTATGAAACGAGAAATCACCAAGTATGTCTCAGAATGTGATATCTGTCAAAGAGTCAAAGCCAGTCATCTGAAAACTGCCGGTATTCTTCAACCTCTACCTATTCCCTCTTGGAAGTGGGAGGATATCAGTATGGACTTTATTGTTGGTTTGCCCAATACATCTCTAAGGCATGACTCCATTTGGGTAATCATTGATCGATTAACCAAAATTACACATTTCCTTCCCGTACACACTACATATAATGCCAAGAAGTGTGCCGAGATTTACTTGGATCAGATTGTTCATCTTCATGGCATACCTAAGACAATCATTTCTGATCGTGGAGCACAATTCGTCATTCGGTTCTGGGAGCAACTCCAATATGCTCTTGGAACTAAGTTAATTTGAAGCTCTGCGTATCATCCTCAGACAGATGGACAGACCGAAAGGGTAAATCAGATTTTGGAAGATATGCTCAGAGCCTGCGTCCTTCAATATGACAAGAACTAGGACAAATGTCTGTCGGTAGCAGAGTTTTCATACAATGACAGTTATCAGACTAGTCTCAAAATGGCCCCGTTCGAAGCATTATACGGTCGCCAATGCCGAACTCCTTTACATTGGTCCCAAACCGGCGAACGTAAAGTTTTTGGACCCGACCTGGTCGTAGAAGTAGAGGATAAAGTAAAGATTATCCAGAACAATTTAAAGGCAGCCCAATCTCGATAGAAAAGTTACGCTGATATACGAAGAAGACCATTACAGTTTCAAAACGGAGACTTCGTATATCTTCAAGTATCTCCTACTCGAGGTATTCAAAGGTTCGGCGTGAAAGGAAAACTTGCTCCTCGATACATCGGACCCTTTGAAATCCTTGAAATCTGTGGACCCGTAGCTTACCGTCTTCAACTTCCTTCTCAATTAGCGGCCATCCATAATATCTTCCATGTATCCCAACTCAGGAAGTGTGTTAAGATTCCTACCGAAATCATCGATTCCCAAGCCATCGAAATCGAACCTGATCTGACTTATACAGAACACCCCCTTAAAGTGCTAGACACTAAAGAAAGGAGCACTAGAAGAGAAACCATCAGGATGTACAAGATTCAGTGGAACCATCACACAAAAGAAGAAGCAACATGGGAAACCGAATCTTATCTTCAGCATAATTTCCCAGACTTCTTCCAAGCCAACCTCCAAAATTGATCATCCAAATTCTTCTGTTCCGGAATCTCGGGATGAGATTCTTTTTAGGGTGGAAGGCTGTGACACTCAGGTAAATAGCATGGTCACACCCTAGATCTTTAGTGTGTTATTATGTACAAAATGTGGCAAAAGTGGGTTTAAAAATTTTAATGTTAAGGAAAAGTGGTTGTTTATATAATTATATTTTAATAGAGGTCCTTTTGTGCTAAATGGGTGAATATGGAGGGTAGAATTCAAATGTATGAGGGTTATTTTGCAAAAGTCCAAAACTTGTTTAAATCGCAAAAGTAAGTGAAACTACCTTTTGGATATATGTGTAGTGTAGTTTTGTCTATAGGATTTACATAAAGTTTGAGAACTTTGCTAAGTTTCATATTAATTTCAAAATTGTTGCCCTTCTGCAGATAAACCCTAAAGCAAAGTTGTAGATCTTGAAAAACCCTGCACTTTTGCTTTTGGTCCCATCTTCATTTGAGCACTGGTTGGAAAGTTATCTATACATTACAGTAAGGTCCCTGTATTTTCTACTTTTTGCAACCGGGTCCTCCATCGTCTTCCCCGAGCCCCAATCTCCTCTGCGCCTCTGCGCGCGCGCGTGACCGCCGCCGCTGGCCGCTTCCCGCGCACCTGCAGCTCTGCACCACCCTGAACCTATTCCAGGCGTCGCCCTATCCTTCCTCCCACCGCCACGCCGCTTCCGCTGTCCTCCCCTTGCCGCTCCACGTCGGCAGTTGACCCCGAGCGGCTGCCACGCCACCCCGTCGAGCACGCCGGCGCCGCCCGCCGTCTGGAGCTCCTCCCGTGAGCACCCTCTCTCTCCCTCCCTCTCTCTCCCATCAGCTGAGCCGTAATTGCCCTATAAAATCGACCCGAACCCCACCGCCCTCGCCTGTTTCCCCCTTTCTTCTTCCTTGCGCCACCGAAGTCCGCCCGTGCTCCTCGCCGGCATTCACAGTGATCGCTCCACCCCGCCCAAATTCCCGCCGCACACCGCTCCCTCACCTCCTCCCCTAGCCCCCCGAACTGATCCGGTCCAACCTCTGGCCCTCCCTCGCCGGAATCGACTCCACCCCGAGCCGCCCCTCACCGGAGCTGCCCGAGCTCGACCTCACCGTTGACAGCACCCCTCCGCCACCTCCTCAGCCAATCCAAGTACGGGAATCGCATCCCCAACCTCCCCTGGTGCTCGCGCGCATGTTCGATCCCCCCGTTCGCCGGCCCTTCGCCGGGAACGGCGACGCGCCGCCACGGCCGCCGCACCTCCCCGTCGCCGGTCATGTTCCACCTCGCCCGTCGTGCACCTCCCCTCCCAAACAACTCCCTGGGTCCCGTAGGCCCTGCCCGACCAGTCCCTCCCCGCCGGAGACCTCGCCGCCGGCGAGAACGTGCCGGGGCCGAACGGCCGGCCGCTGTCGAGGCCGGGCAGGGGTATATGTGTGAGAAGAAACCATGTTCCAGGGACCCAAACGCAAAATAACGAGGACCCCCCTAAGTGTTTGTTATTTCATGTGATTGATGTTGCTGTCTTGTAAAATTCGTAGAAAACTGTAGAAAAATCCAAAAATTGCAAAACTGATTTTGTTGGAAACTAGATTTCAAACCCTATAACTTTTATTAATGAAGTTTAGTTTGAAACTAAATAGTTTTGCATCTATTTTAAATCTAAGTTTAAGAGGTAGTTTATACATAACTTCTGCATATTAGATTTGTTTCTTATAATTTTTGGTATGTGATTGCTATAGGTCATGTGTGAACTTATGTTGAAGTTTCAAACTTAACTCTATTTTTTAATTTAAGTTCTTTTGAATTTGGGCAATTCAAATTTGAAATAATTTAAAATTAGTTAAGCATGTTCCTTAGTCTTATTTAATTAGATCTTTTTATCATAACCTAAGATGTTGATAATTAGTATATAATTAAATTTTCAAGACTTTATGATCCTATATACCTAAGTTTTGAATTTAAACTTGGAATTTGAATTCAAATTCAAATGTTCTAGTTCCTGTTTGCAATAAATCCAGTACTATAATCATGACTCAATTATAAATGGTAATTCAAGCCTAAACCCCTTTGTTTCATGAATTCATGTGTGTTGACTTTGTTGGATTGCAACTTTATCGTGAAATAAAACCTTTAACTCAAACACCATTTCAATTAAATTGTCGCATTTCATGTAGAATCAGCGACACTCAATGACGGAGACTATGAGTTGGTCTTGGGACAAGACCAAGGATTTTCTGAAGGCCCGATAAATGTCGCTGAGGATCTAACTGAAGCCCCGAACCAAAGTTCGGAAGTCTCTGACACTCCTGCCCCCAACCCCACTCAAGAAGGCAAGCCCCGATGCATACCCCAGTATTTCAATTTATTACCATTTCACTTATATATTATATATATCTTGCATTACGTCTAGGAGTTGAAATGAAACCCTAGTTGCATAAGATCTTAGGAATCCAATGTATTGTACCCGAGTCCTTATTGCTTAGATGCTCTGCTAAATAGGACCGGTAAAAGTCGGGTGATTTCCTGTCACTCGCGCGATATAGGAGTTGTATGATTACAATTCTGCAATCACTATAAAGATTATGGACAGGGTCATGTGCGATGTCTTAACCTGGAATTTTTACCCTGTCTGTTTCGGACAAAAGTTGATAAGGTCGCAGCGTGTGGTAGTGGTGGCTAACCGTTTGAAAGTACTAGCCACATGCCGCGAAATATGGTAAGGCGGTAAGCCTAGTAACCAATCGGCCCAGCAAGTGGACATACCTCCCACCACTCGTAATTTGGTTTTTCTCATGCACCGACGTGCGGGAGTACATTCCGCACTGCGGACAGGAGTACGGTCATGTAGTTGCGCTACAGGCGTACGTCCTGCACAATTGGTGTGTGTACAGTCCTACAGTCGCTTGTGGTGGCCCTGTTCCACGACCCGGAATGAAAGGCAAACGGTTGCTTTGGAACGATCTTTGGATGTTCCAAGCCTGTGAGTTAGGTTTGCCCTTGCAAGGTTGAATTGAATCATCCGTTTCTCGCGGAGATTGAGACTGCTTATTCCTTCTGCCACATAGAGTAAGGAGTGAAACTAATGATGGAACAATCTTGATGAATGATAAACTCTACCTTGCTTGCTTAGTGTAGGTGCTAACCTAGAATGGATAATCGACTAGAATATGATAGCTAAAATTTGAAAATAGATCATACTCTTTGTTGCTTTTCAGCTGAAAATAAACCCAGAACCTTTACAATGCCTTCATGAGTCTAGTTACGGGCTAAAGTATACCCAAACCCGGGTAAGCCTTGCTGAATATTAGAATGCTCAGCCTTGCTAGTATCTGTTTCAGGTATAACCTTCGAGAATCCCACGGACAACCCTGCATGGCCAACGTCTGTTCCTTTTGGCTGGTCCGTGGAATGGGATCAATCCCCGGCTGGCAGTGACCCTCCTGAATGACACCAGGCCTTGGGCTGAGCATGGTGTCCATTTTCGCGATGTGTGTTGTGTGACATCCAGGTAATAAGGGATATAGACACTAAACTTTAGTGTGAAAATGGCATGCTTGCTATGTTTTATGTGGATAGTACAAAAGGCTAGGGGTATATCTATAATTTCTATAAAATATAGGTCCTTGATTGTAAATAGGGTGAAGTGGAAGATAGCATTAAAACCTAGAGAAAATTTTATGCTAGGTGTTGAAATTAAGTTACCTTGAGAAAGGAAATGTAAACGGTAGATTAAATTATCAGGAAAATAAGCTTTTGAGTAAAAACAAGGACCTAAGTGTAAATAAAACATAAGCCATAGGGTCTTTTGTGCAAAATATTTGATATGTGAGATGACTTTCATTTCTACCAGGGGGCTAATATGTAAGAGTGCTAGTCATCATGACATTTCATGAATATTTGCAGATATATCAAAAATTTGATCAAAACCTCTTTTGGTAAGGACAAGGGTAATTCAAAATTCTACCTTATTCAAAATTCAACATGTAATGTTGCAAACTTTGGGTTTTTGAACTTGAGCTCTAAAGCAAGATTGTAGAGCTTGAAAATCTCTACAACTTTCATTATGGGGTTTTCTTCATTTGATCTTTATATCAGTGAGAATTTTTAGTTTACTAAGAGACCCTTGAACTTCCTAAAATTTCCAAACCAGTCCTTCGGATCTTTCCCTCTCTTCTTCTTCCTCTGAACCCCTTCTGCCCTCTGTTCTTCTACTCTGCTCCTCTGCTTCCTGTTCTGCCGCCGGCATAGAACTCCTCCCCTGGCCGCCGCTCTGCCATCGATGCCGCCGTTCATCTCCTGATCCCCTCTCCCCACGCGTCACCCTAGCTGTGTCCGCCGCCGTAGCCTTCCTCGCTGTCCGGCCCCGCGCGCCACGGTTGCCCTGAATGCCCGTCGGCCGCCATCTCACCGTCGCCGTGGAGAAACCACAAGCAAGCCCCCGGACTTCTATCTCTTGCGTGCACTAGCTTTACACAAGCCTCTACATCCCATTCCTCCGGTTTCCTTGCCAATTCTTGAGCACCCGACCCAAATCCCACCACCGCCTCTCTTCTCCCCCTCCGGCAACGCTCGGCATTGCCGTGGACAGCCGCCACCGGACATCTCTCACCCCAATCAATCCCCGAGCTTCCCCGTTCCTCACTCGTGCTCGTCGACCCCCTGTTGCCCTCCAATTGCAGCCGGAGCCCTGTCTTCGACAAGCGCCGCCGTCACCGCCTTCGGCCTCATCGTGGACAGCTGAATCCGAGCATCCCCACGCCACCACGACTCCCTAGCCAGCACCACATCATCACCATGAAGCTCTATGGCCACTTCATGGAGTCTCTAGTGCCCTGCATCGTTCTCCCGGCGCTCGCCGGCATCCATCCTCGCCGCCGCCGCCACTGTCTTCGTCGGTTGCTTCTTATCCGACGCATACACTTCCAATTGTTTGCGTCAACATCTTCCCCACGACCCACTGAAGCTCTTGCGCTACCCCTCCACCGACACCGGTCACCGGAACTTCACCGTCGACAGTGACCCCTCCGCCGTGAGCTCCGGAGTTTTTCCCCTCCCCTCAGACCTCGCCGCCGGTGACCTCCTCGCCGAAACACGGCCGTCCCCTCTCTGCCCCTCTTCTGTTTCCAGTCAAGGACCTCGGGTTAGAAGAATTGAAAACCCAGGGGGTTTTCTGTAGAACCTGTGACTTAGAGAAACAGTGCTGTTAAGGACCCCTGTGTAAACACTTTTGTTATTCTATGTGATCCATGCAGTTAACTTATAAAATTGATAGAAAATTGTAGGAAATTCCAAAAATTGTCAAACAAATTTTGTTAGAAACTAGATTTTAAACTCTACAACTTCTGTTAAGTAAGTTTGGTTTGAAACTAAATATTTTTGAATCTATTTTAAATCTAAGATAAGGGAGTTTAATATGCATAGCTCCTACATATTGACGTTGTTAATCATGATTTTTGGTATACAATTCATATAGGTTATGCATGATCTGGTGTAGAATTTTCCAACCTAGTCTTGTTTTGTAGCTTGAGTTCTTTTAAATTTGGACAATTCAATTTGAATTATAATAGGATTAGTTAAGCATGTCTAATAACGCTTAATTAATTAGATCTTTTTGTCATAATCTAATAAGTATGTAATTAATCTATGATTAAACTTTCAAGACTTTATAATTTTATTTACCTAAGGTTTGAATTCAAATTGGGGTTTGAATCTAAACTTAAAATATTTTAATTTCTGTTTTCGGTAAATTCAATGCTATAGTCATAAGTTAAATATATATGATAATTCAAGGCTAAAACCATTTTTGTTTCATGAGTTCTTAAATGTTAACTTTTTAAATTGCAACTTTGCTGTGAAATAAAATAAAAGGGTGTGCATTCCTTAATTTTATATCTTTGCATATCATGTAGACCCGACTACTCTCGCCGACGGTGACTACGAGCTGATCGCGGACCAAGCCGGAGAAATTCCTGAAGACCTCGAGAACACCGTTGAAGGTCTAACGGAAGCTCCGCACCAATGTTCGGAAAACCTTGACACTTCTACCCCCAACCCTACACAAGAAGGCAAGCCCCGGACATAACCCACTATTTTAATTACACTGCAATCTATATCTATTTATATAATTCTATGCATTAAGTTCTTAGGAATTGCTTGAAACCCTAGTTGCATAATTCCAGGAACCGATGTACTGAACACTAGAACTTGAGTCCGACTAGCTGCTATGCTAATAGGACTGGTAGAAGTCGGGTGATTTCCTGTCACTCGTGCAATATAGGAGTTGTAATGTTTACATTCCTGTTATCACTATAAGGATGACGGACGGGAGTTTTGTGAGATATCATGGTTGAGATGATACCCCGTCTGTTTTGTTGAACTTGATAAGGTCGCAGTGTGTGGTAGTGTGAGTTAAGCGTTTGAAAGTACTAGCCACATGCCGCGAAATATGGTAAGCGGTAAGCCTAGTAACCAATCGGCCCGAGGAGTGGACATACCTCCCACCACACATATTTGCTTCTTCTTGTTACTTGATTCGACATGTAGGAATACGTGTTGCAAGGGCAACCAGGAGTACGGACATGTACTCGCGCTACAGGCGTACGTCCTGCACTTTGGAAGTGCGTATGGTCCTGCAGTCGCTTGTGGTGGACCTATCCACGAGTCGGAATGAAAGGCAAACGGTTGCTTCGGAACGACCCTTTGGTGTTCCAAGCGTGTGAGTTAGGTTTATCCTTGCAAGGTTGAAAATTCGATTCAAAATCATCCGCTTCTCACGAAGTTTGAGACTGCTTGATTCCTTTACCACATAGAGTAAGAAGAGCAATATTATGGTTATCAAAGATGATGCTTGACCAAAGATTATACCATGCTTGCTTAGTTATAGGTGCTTACCTAGAAAGGATAATCAACTAGAATCTGGAAGCTAAAAGTTGAAATTAAGGATTTACTCTTAGTTACTTTTAGCTAAAAACTAAATCCAGAACCAGAGTAAACCTTCATAAGTCTAGTTATATGGCTGAGTATACCATATCCGGGTAAGCCTTGCTGAGTATTAGAATACTCAGTCTTGCCTTGTGACTTTTGTTCAGGTAATCCTCCTGACGACTCAGTTCTACCTGTACCATGGCCCTACCCTCTGCCTGATGGTTGGTCCGTGGAGTGGGACCCATCCCCGGCCAACGCAGACCCCTCCGATGATGTCATGCTTGGGCTAGCATGATGTCTGCATGGACGACGTATACAGTTCCCATGCTTTAAACTCCGCTGCATGACTTGAAACTTATGGTTGTTTTGTAATAAATTCCCTCAGTTGGGAAAATTTACGTCACTTTTGAATACTCATGTAATATATCTGCCTATGATGTAAAATGTGATGGAATTTGTATCTCTGGACTCGCCTTCGTACAGGGTACCTTGTTTGATCCTGCATTCGGTGGTATATCGGGACGTTACCCGACAGACCAAAGGATTATACCGTTTGAAGCACGTTGGAGCCCTCAAGAGTGGACTCGCGTACTTGAGCCGGTGTAATTCAAGTTGGTTCTGCCACATGTAGTCGCGTGTTCTTTTCATTCCACTGTGAGTTTGGACAAGCTATTCAGCTTGTCAGTTTAAACATGGTTTGTATAAGTTTTACTTAAAGTTTAAACCAGGTTTGTAATAATGTTTGAAAATCTGTAAATTAAAAGTTGATGAGCTTTTCTGTGATTGTAAACTCGCCTTCGTGCGAGGTAAACCTGCCTCGATCCTGTTGAACCGTGGTTGTATCGGGCGGAGACCCAACGGACCAACGGGTTGTTCCGTTTGAAGTGCGTTGAGGCGTTATCAGCTTTATGGCAATGGCTTGAACCGGAATAATTCAGGCGGTTCTACCACAAGGGGCCTCGGCTGGGGCTTTTATAGGTGCGAGGGGGAGGATGGTGGTCTGGGCTCGAGCCGCTGGCGAAGGTGAGACCAGGGGCAAAATCGGGGACACGAGATTTTGCGGGTCCATGGAAGACTTCCAGTGCGCTGGCAGGCCCACTTGGCTGGGCGGCCTTAGCTGTGCTGGGTTGCACTAGCCAGCTAGCCTGCCTGATATGAACGGGGGTGCCCGATCTTCCGTCAGGTGAAGGATAACTCGTTTTGGTCGGAATGCGACACACCGATCCGGCTTCAAGTCAGCAACTCGAACCCCGCAATCTTAGCACCACAACTCCTCTGGTTATCAACCGTGGTCACAATCCGGTTGACCGCACCGAGAAGGCTAATCCCTGCCTGCGAAACGAAGAACACAAGCAAGAACTCGAAAGAAATGCAGCACTCAAATTCAAGTGACAACTGCAGATGAATGATTAAGCTCGAAAGTTGGGTTCTACAAACCGAAAGACGGCGACTGTTCAAAGACAGATTGATCTAAAGCAAAACGCGAACCCTAATGATGGTGGTGGCTACTGAGATATAGGGAATAGGGGCGTGGCTTCCCCTTGGACGCGCCCTTAATGGGCTCAGCAAAGATACACGGCCCAAAGGCCAAATTACGATGTCGCAACACCGGGATAGATTCTAGACGCCAACTTCCTCGGACAATTCCCGACGACTCAGAATGAGTTTGGGCTGAAACCAACGCCAATAGAAGCTCCATGAAATTAGCTTTCCGTCCATATGTGGATCATCGAATTCGAACTTCGGATGTGGCCTGGGCGTCCAATTTACGTCAGGCTGCTCCTGGACTCCGCGGTAGACTTGGACTCGAAGTTAAATTGGATTGGGCCTCCATGTGGCTTGGCGGCCCTTGCTGTTCCTCCACACCTCCATGCTCCTCTCCATGTGTTTCCTGGATCTCTCTTTGGTTCCTAATCACATTGTAAAAATTAGGTAGCAAACCATTCTCACAATTATTAATAGAAACGCTTAGGAGCGAGTTGTCGCGCGCGAGCTCTTGTGATTGGACCTTGAATGGTTTGAATGTCCGGCGGAGGAATCTCTTGTATATCCATAGGAGTGATGTCCTCATCATCCTCCCCCTCTTGAATCGGAGTCGTCCTCGACTCAAGCACATCCTCTTCTTCCAACTAAGGTTTCAAATCTGAAATGTTAAAGGTGGGACTCACCCCGACCTCGGGAGGCAACTCAAGTTTGTATGCATTATCATTAATTTTCTCAAGTATTTTGAATGGACCATCAGCTCTTGGCATTAACTTAGACTTCCTCAAATCTGGAAAATGTTCTTTTCTCAAGTGCAACCACACTAGATCACCCGGTTCAAGCTTTAATTCTTTCTTACCTTTGCTACCAGCAACTCTATATTTTCCAGCTATGACAGTTCATGTGTTTGTAAACTAGGCATATAATTTGTTAGTGTGAAGTATGTGTTTGTTAGTGTAAAGCTTGTGTATGTTTATGTGAAGCTTTTGAAAATTTAAAGTGCAAGTAAAAAGGATTTTTGTAATTACAGAAAAACCTAGGGTTGTTTTTACAAAATGTATTTGGATTAGGGTAATTTCAAAATAAGTGAAATATGTTTTTCTTACTTTATGTCTTGTCAAAATATATATATTTATTTATCCAAAAGTTTCATTGGAAATGTATATGTTGAAGTGTGTAAAAATTGGGCGCGCGCGGCTTGGCCGGCGGCATGGGGGCGTGCGGAGCGGGGCCAGCTCGGGCGCAACGCAGCCGTGCGGGGCGTGGGATCCAGGAGCCAGGGGCGCGCGGCAGGCGGCCGCGGCCCAAGCGGCAGGCGGGCTAGCGGGCCCAGGCGGAGGGCGCTGGCGCGCTGGGCGGCTGGCGGTGCTCGGCGGCTCCGTCGAGCGCTGGTGGCAGCAGCGCGGGCTCGGCCAGCGGCTGGCGCTCGGCCGAGCGGGCACGCGCGCAAGCGGACGTGCAGGTGGTGCGGCGCCAGAGTGCGGGGGCCCGAGCGGCGGCCGCAGCAGGGCTAGGCAGCAGACGGCGCAGTGCAGGCGCGGGGAGCAGCCTCGTGCACGCGGGCCGCGGCAGAGCGGGAGCCGGAGTGGCGGCAGCGGCTGCAACTCGCTAGCGGAGCGGCACGGCCCCAGGAAGCGCGCGTGGCGCGGGTGAATGGCGGGCACTGGTGGCGTGTGAAGCGTAGCGCGGGAGCGCGCTGGCTCGGATGCAGAGCGCAGGCGATGGGCGACGGTGGCGCGCAACTGCGACGGCGTAGCACGGGCGGCGCCAGAGCGCGGACGCGCGTGCGCGGAGGGGCCATGAGCGGAGCTGGCGCCGCAGGAGCGGGACCCGAGTGAAGGCGAACGGCCCGGAGCGAGCAGTAGCGCGCGGAGTGGCCTAAGCGCGCGGGTGGAGCAACACGGGCGCGGCAGAACAGAGCGCGGCACAGATGCTAGAACGGGCCGGCAACGCGGGAGCTGCGGCATGCAGGTTGGGTGAGCCCGGGGTGCAACTGTCGGCGGTGTGCGAAACTCAGGGCCAGCGATGACCAGAGCCACCTTTCCCCGAGCAAACAACAGTAGAGCAGAGCAGCGCGCAGCTAAGGCACGGCAAGGCCGAACCGAGCGCGTGACCAACAACGGAAGGAGGAAGAGCTATGCAGGGCAACGACGTGCAGAGCGGCGGCGTGCAGCGCATGACGGTGTTCCCGCTGGGCGAGCTTAGGCCGCGACCGAGTTGGTGTGCGTGATGGACATTGGAGGCCGTTGAGGAGAAAGCAGCGGAAGGCACGACCCTGATGCGGCAAATCACAGCCCTCGCGGAGGCAGAGGTGGCAAATATGACGCGCCAAGCTCAGAAAAAGAAGTTGTGCACCAGCACGAGGCGATCGAGGCGGAAACAGCGCGACGCGGGTTTGACACGCAAAGCAAGACCGGTGACGGTGGTAGGCCGGCCTTGATGGTGTCCCAGCAGGTGAAAAGGGCGACGGAGTTGCAGGACCCGGAGGTCTGAGCGGAATCGAACCGGCGCGTTCGCGAGTGCGAGCGGAAGTGTTTTGCCAGTGGTCGACTCGGCTCGTTTCTGCAGGCGCGTGCGTATGCAAAGCAACCAACCACGCCCAAGCAAATTGGAGGCCGATGGTTTGGAAGCAGAACAGGAGCGGCGGCCTTGCGAATGGTTGTGCAAGTATGCCGGCAGTGCACGCACCGGAGCAGTCAGGTCAAGGAGGGTTTCATCCTGTGCGAGCAGAGGTGTTCGGTTGGCCATGCTTTGGCATCGCATGTGCGTGGGCAGAGGAAGTTCAACCCGTGAGCAGGAAAACCCTGAGGTTCGCAAAGGAGTTGGCATAGCGAACCAATCCGGCTCTGTTGTCTCGTCCCAGGGGTCCATGACACCCAGCAACTCCTATCTCTCGTCGATCGTCCGAGCAAGACCACAACACCTCAAGAAAGCTCGTGAACCCTCTCATCAAGCTCTTCTCATCGCCAATCTTGTTCACCGCGGAAATTCACTTTCCTCCTATTCTTCTCCACAACCAAGGCTACCCCAAGGTTTGCCCTGATTCACTAAATCTTCTTAACGCCGGCAACTCCTTTGCTGGAATATCGTCGTTAACTTCCTATTATCTGTTTTCACGGACCAGGGACTTAATTGCTTTAGTTTAGAAAGTTCTAGGATGTTTTCTGTAAGTTTTCCGGAGTTTTCTTTATTCCAACTCAGTAAACTTCTACATTTCATAGATTTTCGTAGGAAGTTCATAAGAATGTAAAAAATCAGTTTTGTTTGAAACCCTAAGTCAAACTCTACAAGTTTTATGTTGTGATCTTGAGTTGAAATCTTTGATGTGTGGTCTAGGTCAAGTGTTAGGGAATGAATGTTTTATTGTGCTTTATATTGTATGCTTGTGTTATAGCTAAAAAGTAAGCCATAGAATAAATTTTTTAAATAGAGATGTGCAATGTTTAGTTAATCCTTTCATATGAGTGCTCTTATCTCTGCTATCAAGACTTTAACCTTGTCTTGATTGCCGTTTCCTTAAGATCCTTTTCGTAAAAGGATCCCTGTTAGTTTGTGTGTATCTGCTGCTTAGTTAATACATCTCAACAGCTATGCTTCAGTATCAGGTTATCAACCCAGCCACTTAGCATCCGTTTCCCTGAGTCTAAGATGTTCCTGTGTAACAGCTGTCAGTCGATGCTTCTACCATCGGCTGGTTAGCTGATACGATTGTTATCTTTCTAGTATCGGCTATTGCCGATACAATTCTTTTGTTCTATCCTACATCGGCTGCACATAGTCGATGTATCGAAGGTGCACACACGACCTCAGGAATCTTGCTATCGGCTGATCCAAGCTGATTCTAGTTGTTCTTCCATATCAATCTAATATGGCCGATCAATTCTTAGTTTTCCCATCTTTATCCACACACTTCTATCAGCCGATTTATCAACTGAAAGATCGGCTATATATCTATCGGTCACATATCCTCAACCACACTCCAATCGGCTGTACGTCACTCAATTGTTGTGCTGACGTAATCGAGCCGATACAACCACACCTAGTTACCTAGGATAACACTTAAGCACATCTTAGTCAAGACACAACTATTTTAGGAATTATCCCTCTGCTAAAGTGATCGGTGTTTTCATCGATCAATCAGGAAACCAGTGCACCTATCAATCGACTACCCAGACCAAAGTACACAACCCTAGATCAGTAAGATCGCACAATAGACATGCCTCTGTTAGGCACGACCTAAGCACATCAATCAGCTAAACCCCCGTTGTTTCCAATCGGCTCTGTTGTAACCCTCAACAGGTAGCCGATTCTAATTAGTTATCCCTCTAAAGCTCTATCTAAGTTTAGTTTTAGATCTTTTTGGGTGTAATGTGAATTGTGTGTTATATGAGTGTTGGATTGTAACTGTATTGAGAAGTAAGGTAGTTTATGTGCACACTTTGAATGTAATGTCGCATTGCATGTAGATACGACTACTTCTGCAATGGTACCTACGAGATCTCCCCGGAGTCTGCAGAGGATGTTCCTGAAGACCAAATGAATGTCACCAAGGAATTAACTGAAGCCGCGAACCAAAGTTCGGAAGATATTGACATTTCTCACTTCAGCCCCACCAGTAAAGGCAAGCCCCGGACATAACCCACTACTTTATTTATACTGCAATCTATGTCTATCAATCTATACTTATGCATTAAGTCTAGGAGTTGTAATGAAACCCTATATGCATGGATACTAGGAATCCAATGTAATGCTCCTGAGTCCTTATCGGTTAGATGCTCCGCTAATAAGGCCGGTAGAAGTCGGGTGATTTCCTGTCACTCGCGCGATATAGGAGTTGCTTGTTTACAATTCTGCAACCACTATAAGGATGACGGATAGGGTCATGTGCTGTATCATGACCTGAAGTTTTACCCTGTCTGTTTTGTTAAAAGTTGATAAGGCCGATCCATGTGGTAGTGGTGGCTAAGCGTTTGAAAGTACTAGCCACATGCCGCGAAATATGGTAAGCGGTAAGCCTAGTAGCCAATCGGCCCGGCAAGTGGACATACTGACCACCACATGTATTTGGTTCTTTTGGTTACTTGATTCGATGTGTGGGAATACGTGTTGCAAGGGCAACCAGGAGTACGGGTTTTGTAGTCGCGCTACAAACGTACGTCCTGCACATATAGGGTGTGAGTATGGTCCTGCAGTCGCTTGTGGTGGTCCTGTCCACAATCCGGAATGAAAGGCAAACGGTTGCTTCGGAACGCCCTGTTGGTATTCCAAGCGTGTGTGTTAGGTTTACCTTGCAAGGTTGAATCTCGATTCAGGAATCGTCCGCCTCTCACGATGAATGAGACTGCTTATCCCTTTTACCACATCGAGTAAAAAGTGTAATGTTCAATGGAATAATTTTGATGGATGAGAATATCTACATTGCTTGCTTAGTATAAGTGCTTACCTAGAGGACTAATCAAGCTAGAATCTGAAAGCTAAAACTTGAAAGTAAGTTATACTCTTAGTTGCTTTTCAGCTGAAAATAAACCCAGAACCTTTACAATGTCTTTATGAGTCTAGTTATGGGCTAAAGTATACCCAATCCCGGGTAAGCCTTGCTGAGTATTAGTATACTCAGCCTTGCTAGTTTTATGTTTTTCAGGTATAGCCTTTGAAGACCCTACTCTTCCCCTGTCATAGCCCTGTGCTCTTCCAGATGGTTGGTTCGTGGAATGAGATCCGTCCCCGGCCAACATTGAGGATACCGAGTGATGTCGTGACCGGGCTTAGCATGACATCCGTCTTGACGACGTGTTGAGAATAGTTGTATATGTTTTCCGCTGCTAAAACCATAAATTCAACAGTTTGTAATGTTTCTCTAAATTTGAAACTTTGCACTATTGTTGGAAACTCTTGTAATGTAATTCCCTGTGATGTAAAATATGATGGTGACTGTATCTCTGGACTCACCTTCGTGTGAGGTAACCTTATTGATCCTGTGTTCGGTGGTTTATCAGGACGTTACCCGACAGGCCAAGGGATTATACTGTTTGAAGCACGTTGGAGCCCTCGGGAGTGGACTCGCGTACTTGAGCCGGTATAATTCAGATTGGTTCTGCCACACCAGTCATCTTTGCCATATTTTGCTTAGTTGTTTCATGTGTTTTCAATATAAATTCAGCACATTCTTTAGCCTCACTATGACTTCGCTCACTAGTAGGCAAAGCTAAAATATCAATAGGAGCGCGAGGGTTAAAACCATACACTACCTGAAAAGGACTTACCTTGGTGGTAGAATGTGTTGCCCGATTGTATGCAAACTCCACATGAGACAAACATTCTTCCCACATCTTCAAATTCTTCTTTAAAATAGCGCTCAACATGGTCCCCAAGGTACGGTTCACCACCTCCGTTTGTCCATCAGTTTGCGGATGACAATTGGTAGAAAATAACAATTTTGTACCCAACTTGTTCCACAAAGTATGCCAGAAGTGACTCAAAAACTTCGCATCACGATCTGAAACAATAGTAGAAGGCATACCATGCAAGCGTACAATCTCTTAGAAAAAGAGGTCAGCAATATGAACAGCATCATCACTTTTATGACATGGTATAAAATGTGCCATTTTAGAAAACCGATCCACCACAACAAAAACGCTATCTCTCCCCTTCTTAGTCCTAGGCAATCCTAACACAAAATCCATAGAAATATCCGTCCAAGGAATAGAAGGAACAGAAAGAGGCATATACAAACCATGTGGATTCAAGTGTGACTTAGCCTTTTGACATGTAGTGCAGCGACTCACGAACCTCTGAACATCTCGCCTCATCTGTGGCCAAAAGAAATGGTTGGCCAACACATCCAACGTCTTTGTGGCCCCAAAAGTGGCCCATCAAACCTCCACCATTTTCTTCCTGCAACAAGAGAAGACGAACGGATCCAACTGGAATGCATAGGCGGTTAGCTCTAAACAAATACCCATCATTCAGCACATATTTATTCCAAGCATGACCCTCTTTACAATTCAGGATCACATCTTTAAAAGCAGCATCAAGTTCATACTATCCCTTAATCGACTCAAGTCCAAAAATGTGACAATCAAGTTCAGACAACATGGTGTAACGATGAGACAAGGCATCAGCAATAACATTATCTTTCCCTTTCTTGTGTTTAATGATGTATGGAAAAGATTCAATAAATTGAACCCACTTAGCATGTCTACGGTTCATTTTATTTTGCATGCGAAGGTACTTAAGTGATTCATGATCAGAGTGAATAATGAATTCCTTAGGCCATAAATAACGAACAAGAGCATAAAATTCTTTATCATATGTGGAATAATTCAGAGTAGGCCCATTCAATTTCTCACTAAAATAAGCAACAGGTTTAACTCTTTGCATCAACAAGCCACCAATGCCAACGACACTGGCATCACATTCAAGCTCAAAAGTCTTACCAAAGTCAGGAAGTTGCAGCAAAGGCGCCGAAGTAAGCCACGCTTTCAAAGTATCAAAAGCTTGATCTTGTGCTGGGCCCCAATGGAAAGAAACACCTTTCTTCATCAACTCATGTAGTGGGGCGGCAATGGTGCTGAAATCTCTCACAAAATGCCGATAGAACCCTGCAAGACCAAGAAAACTTCGCACCTGTGTAATAGTCTGAGGAGTAGGCCAGCTCCTAATGGCATCAATCTTTGCACCATCCACTTCAATGCCCTGAGGAGTCACAACATAGCTAAGAAAAGCAACTCGATCAGTGCAAAAAATGCACTTCTCAAGGTTAGCATACAAGCTCGCCGCTCTCAAGGCGTCAAAAACAGCATGTAGATGATCCAAATGTTCCTCATGTGACTTGCTATATATCAAGATATCATCAAAATAAACCACTACAAATTTACCAATGAAAGCATGTAAAACCTCATTCATCAAACGCATGAAACTGCTAGGTGCATTAGTTAAACCAAAAGGCATCACTAACCACTCATAGAAACCAAATTTTGTCTTAAAAGCAGTTTTCCATTCATCACCCAACTTCATGCGAATCTGGTGGTATCCACTACACAAATCAATCTTTGTAAAAATTATAGCGCCACTTAACTCATCAAGCATATCATCTAACCGAGGTATAGGATGACAGTATCGAATAGTTATGTTGTTAATGGCTCTACAATCCACACACATGCGCCATGTACCATCTTTCTTAGGAACCAAAAGCACAGGTGCAGAACAAGGACTAAGGCTCTCACGCACATACCCGCGGTCCAAAAGCTCTTGGACTTGTCGCTGAATCTCTTTAGTCTCCTCGGGATTGGTCCTGTATGCTGCTCGGTTGGGCAACGATGCTCCCGGAATCAAATCAATTTGGTGCTCAATACCTCTCAAAGGTGGCAACCCCGGTGGGAGCTCATTTGGAAACACATCCTCATACACCTGCAAAATGTCAGCGACCGCAGGAGGCAAAGTGCTAGCTATATCACGAATAGAAAATAAAGCATCCTTACATATCAAAGCATAGCACACAGTAGAAACATCCATATCATATAGATCAGATTTGGTTACAAGCATATTATGAGTTTTCAATTTAATAGCAGCCTGGGTTGCAACTAGGGCAGCAACATCAGGTGAAGCAAGTCGTTCTTTATCAGCTTGTACAATTTCAGCAGGGGTCATTAGGTGCAAAGTGATTTTCTGGCCCTTATACATAAGTGTGTATGTGTTACTTCTACCATGGTGAACAGCATCATTATCAAATTCCCATGGACGACCCAACAAAAGCGAACATGCGTCCATGGGTACCACATCACAATCTGCATAATCAGAATATGGACCAAGAGAAAAATGCACCCGTGCAGTTTGATTTAGCTTAACCTTACCCAAGTCGTTTAGCCACTGAACATGGTAAGGATGTTTATGAGGATGTGTGGCTAAACCCAACTTCTCTGGACCAAATCAGCACTAACCAGGTTGTTGCAGCTACCTCCATCAATGATGACACGTGCACGCCGATCGTAGATCACAAATAAATCTGGAACAAATTATGGCGTTGCATCTTGTCTGCTTGTCCCAATTGTGTACTGAGGACACGGTGGACAATACAAATCCGCTGAGAGCCCACATCACCCGTACTCAATGAAAGACCCTCATTAGAAGGTGGGTCATCCTCAGTGTTGTCCTCAGCATCCGAAGTACTGATGTAGCCACCATCATCAGTGGCAATGTATGTCCGCTTGCTTGGGCGTTCTTGAATCACATGGCCAAAGCCCTAACAATGATGGCACTAAATCCCAGAGGAAGAGCGCGCTGCTGGTGAGGCACTCTTGGTCGGTTCCTGCACATGAGACTTACCATCGGCTGGCGTGGTTGCTGGAGCTGGTGACATCGCCGTGGAAGCACATTTGGGAGTAAAAGACTTGGGCATGTAGGATCTGTTGGAGGTGCTCCTGCTCTGAGGTGGTTGCTGATGTTGTTGTCGTCCCTGAAGTTCTTTTTCTGCAAGCATAGCAAGCTGGAACAACTGGTTGGTGGTAGTAAAAGATTTATAGTCAACAATGTCCTAAATTTCATGTTTCAAACTACCATAAAAATGACACACTTTATCCTCAGCATCCTCAACTACACCACATCGAACCATGCCCTTTTGAAGCTCTGCGTAATACTCCTGAACAGACATATCACCCTGATCTAAACGTTGTAATTTCTTACGCATATCATGCTTATAAGATGCAGGAACAAAACGATCATGCATTGCTATCTTAAGCGCGTCCCATGAATCAGGTTGTATATTTAATTGAGCACATTCTTGCCACCAGATTATAGCAAAATCTTTAAATTCACTAGTGGCTTGTCTAACCCTATGTTGGTCAGGAACAAGATGGGAAGCAAATTTTTGTTCAACAGTCATCTCCCAATCTAAGTATTCCTCTACTTCATAATGACCATGGAAAGAAGGTATGGTAAATTTGACTTTGGCATAAGGATCATCATTACCCGTAGTGCGCCGATGTTTGGTTCCTCCCATACCTATTTTATTCTTGCGAAGATGTTGACGACAGACCTTCTCCGCACGAGTCTTAGCCATATCAGACTTGCCATCAGACCCAAAAATGATTTCATCATCGTCCTCTAGCCAGTCATCATCATCGTCTTTGTTCTTGGAAGGGTTGACTTCAAGACGTTGAACCCTGTCGGTCAGTGTAGAGAGGCGTTTGTTCACACCCTCAATCGTATGACTGGCCCCTTGGACGTCTTGCACCACCTTGTTTATCTCCTTAGCGAAAAACTCCTTGAGTTCGTCCTTCATGGCCTGCAATTCGCTAGACAAAACAGGCTTGTCGTCCGGCATGGTTAGTGAAACAAAAAGACCCTATGAAATAGGTGGGTTTATTGGTGGAATCACACCCTCACACGCGTCTTCCCAAGTTCTTACCAACACAAGCAGTGGGATGGTACAACCGGTGGATGGTGAAAACCTGTGAGAAGAGGGTACCAAGATTGCAAGGGTCCTTCGCTTCACTGAGATGAAGTGTATGTATATGGAGCTGTAGGACAGGCACAATATGTATGTGTATGTGGAACAAAATCGAGTGCAGATGAGCAAAGTTCAATAACTATCCAAAGTACAAGTCACAATTGCTGGCTAAGACGTGTCCTAGGTGTAGCACAACAAGTTGGAACAAAGAACAATGGAAAAAAACTCACAAAACAATCAGAATGGCAGTACCGTAAATATTGTACTAGCAATGCCAAAAAGGCACTAGTGCAAAACCTAGTTGATTTCGATTTTCTTTTTTCAATAATTTTTTTGATATTTTTCTCAGCATAAGCAACACCAAAATAGGAACCACACCAAGTTTCACCTGAAACAGAGAGCAGATGTGGTCTACAGAAAATTAAATAGGTATGCCGAAAAGCGTGCTGGACAGAAACTGAATTTTTTAATTCTCTTCCTGATTGTTTTTGAATTTTTTGAGATCAGCCTGACCCACAAAGCTGGTGAATCGTATGTGCAACTTTTCATTGCCAAGCTCCTGTAAAAATTTCAGCCAAAACGGAGAACCGAGCGAAAAATTATGCCTATTTTATGGAAGGTATCTCAAGTTATGTTTCTTTTTGTTTTTCGAAGGCACAACTCGGTAGATTGATCAGCAGTGGCTAGGGCACAAATGCTCCCTGGTACGCGCAATGGGTAATCACCAGATGGATCCAAGGGGGGCTGCGGTGCAAGGCGGAGGGCACAAGGTGGCTTGCAACCTATCTAGGGCTGGCGCGGTGAGAGTTCATACAAGCCGGCTAGCGAGGGCAAGTCGATTAATGGGGTGGATCGACTTGGGATCTGGGTAATGGTGGATGGGATAGCGGTGGAAACAAAAACATAGCAATGGTGCGGTTGAACTACGACAAAGACAAACCCTAAACCAGCAACACGACTCGACCACGGACACAAACTGAACAAAGCGAGTCTGAAAACGAAATTGCAAAGGCTAAACAAGGGTTCTAGGACAGCGGAATTTTTTTTGTATGGCAATTTTCTGGAGTTATAGGATGATGGAACAAACTAAACTAGGGTAAGCCTGATGGCAATACTTGAGTCTCTGATTACCACTTGATATGAGCGGGAGTGCCCGATCTTCCGTCAGGTGAAGGATAACTCGTTTTGGTCGGAATGCGACACACCGATCCGGCTTCATATCAGCAACTCGAACCCCGCAATCTTAGCACCACAACTCCTCTGGTTATCAACCGTGGTCACAATCCGGTTGACCTCGCCAAGAAGGCTAATCCCTGCCTGCGAAACGAAGAACACAAGCAAGAACTCGAAAGAAACGCAGCACTCAAATTGAAGTGACAACTGCAGATGAATGATTAAGCTCGAAAGTTGGCGTTCTACAAACCGAAAGACGGCGACTTTTTAAAGATAGATTGATCTAAAGCAAAACCCGAACCCTAATGGCAGCTACTGAGATATAGGGAATAGGGGCGTGGCTTCCCCCTGGACGCGCCCTTAATGGGCTCAACGAAGATACACGGCCCAAAGACCAAATTACGATATCGCAGCACCGGGATAGATTCTGGATGCCAACTTCCTCGGACAATTCCCAACGACTCAGAATGAGATTGGGCCTGAAACCAACACCAATAGAAGCTCCATGAAATTAGCTTTCCGTCCATATGTGGATCGTCGAATACGAACTTCGGATGTGGCCTGGGCATCCAATTTACGTCAGGCTGCTCCTGGACTCTGAGGTGGACTCGAAGTTAAATTGGATTGGGCCTCCATGTGGCTTGGCGGCCCTTGCTGTTCCTCCACACCTCCATGCTCCTCTCCATGTGTTCCCTGGACCTCTTCTTGGTTCCTAATCATATTATAAAAATTAGGTAGCAAACCATTCTCACAATTATTAATAAAAACGCTTAGGAGCGAGCTCACCTCTAAATTTAATTGTCGCGCGCGAGCTCTTGTGATTGGACCTTGAATGGTTTGAATGTCCAGGGGAGGAACCTCTTGTATATCCATAGGAGTGATGTCCTCATCACTGCCGGCGATGGGACAGGGCAGTGGGAGGAGAGAGGAGGGAGAAGATGATGGGACTTATTTGCTGGAAACAAAAATAGCGGGGGCCTAGGTGAAAAAGAGCTAAAACTCATTCTTCCCAAGGTCAAATAAACAACATTTGAATACCAAGTTTGTTCAAATTTTCAAGACAAACATTTTCTCTTTTATGACTATGTCCATTTGAGCAATGTATAAAAATTATTTTGAAATTTCAAAAACAAGTATTTAAAAGACATGTCATTTCATGTGAATTTTTGCACTGTTGGCCCTTGAGTTCAACTAGACTTTTGTTGCTCTTGCTATGAAAAATGGGCAATTAAATTTTTAGAGTTAGTTGTGATCAACTTTGAAAGTTACAAGGGTTTTTTTGCAAGAGTTCAAATGTTTATGCATATATACATATACACATATTCATTTGCTTGAAAGGTAGATTTGGTAGGTTGTTTCGTACTTCTCTTGCTCTTTTATGACTGATTTCATGGTTCGGATCTTTTCTTAGTCTTTTAGACACCTAGGGTGTCACACATATATTTTTGAATGGCATGGTGTTGTCGGTCAAAACCCACCGGTGAGTAGCGACAGGCAACACGAGGAGCCGGGAGGGTCCCGGGACTACTGGTGGGCCCCGGTTCCTCAATCAACGGCCTAGGATCTGGCACACGACCTGGCGTCTGGGTTTGCTAGGCGTGCCACCTGACCTTGTACCTGATCAGGAAGGTGTAGATGTGGTTTCAGTTAGTTTTCTGCATGCATAGACACGTTTAAACGTTAATCCGAGCCGCGATCGGCTCATCGGGTGATCCCCGATATCGGCTGTAAATAGCCGATTGTCTTCCAGTATTAGATTGGACCTGTATATCTACAATGGTTAAAGCTTTCACCACATAACCGGGACATCCTACTCGTAGTTAAGCCTAACAAATATGAAAGATAATAGAATAGCAACCTAAACAGAGGCCTAAAAACCAACAGAAAGCTGATTCCCAGAATAATCCCTCTTTAGATTAATATAAAGCATCAAACATATTGCCGGAACATTCAACCCGTTTGAAGGGCCTAACCATGCGGATATTAAGCCAAATCTTTGATGAACAAAGACTAACCATAACAGATTGAATCTACTAATCGAAACAGAGCAAGGTGCTGCCCTTACACCCGGGTTTGGACACAAAGACAACTAAATATTTACAGGTGATGAACAATGCATGGATATAGTATAAAAAGCCGATGCATCCCTATAAATATTAAGATAACTAGTGTTACTTACCATCAATAACGCTTCAGCACGAGAAACATAGAGATAAATAGGCAGGAACGATGCTGCCTCGATCATGCAAGGCGTGATCGGGCCGCATAGCACTTACCCGGAGAAAACCCTAAAACAGGGGTGGCGATGCGCCGAGAGTTGTTTGCGAATTCTTGTTGTTGTTTTCATTCGTAGTATAGGGTACATATTTATAGTCTGGAGACTTGCCTCTCCTAACCAATCCTAATTGACTATGATACGAATCCTGACTATCTATATCTAAACTAACTTAAACTACATACATGGCCAATCTGGCCTTAAATTGCCCGCGCAGGAGCCGATTCACAAGCCCATTACAATTAGCCTTTGAACCCATCTTGCTCGCGGCCCACCTTCTGGCCCAGCCAAATTATGGCGATAACACATGCCTCTGGTTTCGGCAATAATAATTCTGAAACCACTTTTTTTCCTGTGCATCGCTTCGTGTGGCAGAACCGCTTGAATTATTCCGGCTCAAGCACGCTAGATGTCACTAGGCAGGCGACAGAAGCTCAACGCACTTCAACCGGAATAACTCATTGGTCTGTCGGGTCACCGCCCGACAATAGCTCGCAACTTTAACACCACAGGATAATTAAACATTATTACACAGAAGTTTTATTTCATCCTAATTAATACAAATTTATACAAGTATTATTCGAAACTTCAAGTTTACCGAACAGTACTCAGAGTTAGCAGCAGAATAACAACCACACGACTACATACGTCGCAGAGGTAGGCACCATACTTAGCCCAAACCATGGCGTTACATCGAAGGGTCATTGTCGGTTGGGGACGGATCCCATTCCACGGACCAGCCAAGAGGAACATTGCTGGACCAAGTCAGACTATCCTCTTGACTCACAAATGACATACCTGAAAACCATATTACTAGCAAGGCTGAGTATACTAATACTCAGCAAGGCTTACCCGATATTTGGGTATATTTAGCCCATAACTAGACCATGATAGGTTGAACGGCTCTAGTTTTCTTTTGCTGAAAAGCAACAAAGAGTATGTCCTTGTTTTCATATATTAGCTTTCAGATTCTAGTTTTGTTTAACCATTCTAGTTAAGCACCTATACTAGGCAAGCAAAGTAGATATTAAGCATACATCAAAATTACTCCATTAACTGTTACTGTTATTACTCTGTGTGGCAGAAGTATCAAGCAGTCTCAATCTCCGCGAGAAACGAACGATTCTGAATCGAATTTCATAACCTTGCAAGGGATCCTAACTCACACGCTCGGAAACTTTCCTTTCCGGGCAACCATTCCCCTCATATTCCGGGTCGTGGAACAGGGCCACCACAAGCGACTGTAGCACCGTACGCACATTCACTGTGCGAGACGTACGCCTACAGCGTGACTGTACGGCCGTACTCCCGTCCGCTACGCGGAACGTATTCCCGCATATGTTGTAGCTGAATATTAATCTTTTCATACGAGTGCTCTTATCCTTACTGTCAAGACGTTATCTTTGTCTTGATTGCCGTTTCCTTAAGATCCTTTTCGTAAAAGGATCCCTGTTAGTTTATGTACTTTTGTTGCTTAGCTTATACACCTCTGCGGCTATGCTTCAACGTCGGCTATCAGTTCAGCCGCTAAGCATCCGTTTCCCTTGAGTCTAGGATGTTTCTGTGTAACAGCTGTCAGTCGATACTTCTACCATCGGCTGATTAGCTGATACGGTTGTTACCTTTCTAGTATCGGCTACTGTCGATACAATTCTTTTATCTGTCCTACATCGACTGCACAGAGTCGATGTATCAAAGGTATACACACAATCTTAGGGTTCTTTCCATCGGCCGACCCAAGCCGATTTTGGTTGCTTTTCCATATCGGTCAAACACAGCCGATCAATCCTTAGTTTTCCCCCTCCATATCCACACGCTTCTATCAGTCGATTTATCGACTGAGAGGTCGGCTTTATACTTATCGGTCACATACCCTCAACCACACTCCCATCAGCTGTACATCACTCAATTGTTGTGTTGACGTAACCGAGCCGACACAACCACGCCTAGTTACCCGGGTTAACACTTAAGCACATCTCAATTAAGTTATAGCTGCTTTAGGAATCATCCCTCTGCTGAAGTAATCGATGCTTCCATCGATCATCTAGGAACCCGATGCACTCATCAATCGGCTAAACCTCCGTTGTTTCCAATCGACTCTGTTGTAATCCTCAACAAGTAGCCGATTCTAACTAGTTGTCCACCTAAAGCTCTGTTTAAGTTAAGCTTCAAATCTTTTTGGGTGTAATGTGAATTGTGTGTTATATGAGTGTTGGATTGTAACTGTATTGAGGAGTAAGGTAGCTTTATGTGCACACTTTGAATGTAATGTCGCATCGCATGTAGATACAACTTCTTCAACAACGATACCTACAAGATCTCTCCGGAGTCTGCGGAGGATATTCCTGAAGACCAAGTGAACGTCACCAAGGGATTAACTGAAGCCCCGAACCAAAGTTCGGAAGATGTTGACTTACTGACTTCAGACCCACCAGTAAAGGCAAGCCCCGGACATATCCCAGTACTTTATTTACACTGCAATCTACGTCTATTTATCTACACTTATGCATTACGTCTAGGAGTTGTAATGAAAACCCTAGATGCATTGATACTAGGAACCAATGTATTGAACCTGAGTCCTTATCGGATAGATGCTCCTCTAATAGGACCGGTAGAAGTTGGGTGATTTCTTGTCACTCGCGCGATATAGGAGTTGCATGTTTACTATTCTGCAACCACTATAAGGATGACGGACAGGGTCATGTGCTGTGTCATGACTTGGAAGTTTACCCTGTCTGTTTCGTTAAAAGTTGATAAGGTCGATATGTGTGGTAGTGGTGGCCAAGCGTTTGAACAGTACTAGCCACATGCCGCGAAATATGGTAAAGCAGTAAGCCTAGTAACCAATCGGCCCGGTAAGTGGACATACCTCCCACCACTCGATCTTTATGTTATGTTCACACGCACTGACCTGTGGGAGTACGTTCTGCATGGCAGACAGGAATATGGGTTTTGTAGTCGCGCTACAGACGTATGTCCTGCACGAGTGATGTGCGTACGGTCCTACAAGTCGCTTGTGGTGGCCTGTCCACGAGTCGGAATGAAAGGCAAACGGTTGCTTTGGAACGATCTTTGGATGTTCCAAGCGTGTGTGTTAGGTTTACCTTGCAAGGTTGAATCTCGATTCAGGAATCGTCCGCCTCTCACGATGTATGAGACTGCTTATCCCTTTTACCACATCGAGTAAAAAGTGTAATCGTTGAAGAAATAATCTTGATGGATGATAATATCTACATTGCTTGTTTAGTATAGGTGCTTACCTAGAATGGCTAATCAAACTAGAATCTGAAAGCTAAAACTTGAAAATAGGTTATATTCTTAGTTGCTTTTCAGCTAAAACTAAACCCGGAACCATTACAAGCTTTCATGAGTCTAGTTATGGGCTAAAGTATACCCAATCCCGGGTAAGCCTTGCTGAGTATTAGTATACTCAGCCTTGCTAGCTATATGTTTTGCAGGTAATATCTTGAAGACCCTACTCTTCCCTTGTCTTTGCCCTGTGCTCTTCCAGATGGTTGGTCCGTGGAATGGGATCCGTCCCCGGCCAACATTGGTGATACCGAGTGATGTCGTGCCCGGGCTTAGCATGACATCCGTCCTGACGACGTGCTGTGCGTTGACGCGTATGTTTTTCGCTGCTAAAAACCATCAACTTTATCAGTTTGTAATGTTTTCTCCAAATTTGAAACTTTGTACTACTTTTAGAAACTCTTGTAATATAATTTCCTGTGATGTAAAATATGATGGTGACTGTATCTCTGGACTCACCTTCGTGTGAGGTAACCTTATTTGATCCTGTGTATCGGTGGTTTATCGGGACGTTACCCGACAGGCCAAGGGATTATACCGTTTGAAGCACGTTGGAGCCCTCGGAAGTGGACTCGCGTACTTGAGCCGGTATAATTCAGGTTGGTTCTACCACATTAGGCTCCTACTGGGAAACCATAGGAATAGCCGACACTTTGTCTCTATCATTATCCCCTCTCGAGAAGAATGAAAACCTTCTGAAAACCATCGGCTATTTTTGGTCTGATGCCCTGAACTACTTTTTATTTGGCCATGGGCCGATGACTGCAACCCTCATGGATGTGGTAATAATTACTGGTTTAGACATTGCATCGCTTAGCCCCTCTGCTTACAGAATGCCTAAGGTCCCCTTCAAGTTGTCCTCCAAAACAGAATGCACAAATTGGGGTGCCTACCACCAGCACATCAAAACCAAAGGCCCTGTAACTGAGAAAGAACATACAGCCTTTCTGAACCTCTGGTTGGAACACTTCATAGAAACTACCTTTCTCTAGCATATGAACTGGCTAGAGGTAATACTATTGGCCTTGGCAAACTGTTTCTTGGGGAAGTTTATAGATATCTTCACCTGATGTCTTCAAGCTTGCTCTCCGAAAAGAAACTTAGAATTGGTGGTCCCTAGTGGTTCATTCAGTTATGGGCTCACTTGTATTTTCAAAACCACATACCCAACTTCCCTTTTCTAGCCGATAATTCCTTCCCAGATCAGAGTGGGAGACGCATCAGATGCACCAGCTTTGGCCAAGCTTTGTACAGTCTTCCTGGTAGCAAGTTAAACCCAAAGACGCCTCAAGCTGGTTTAGAGTATTCTACCAAGGTTTGAACAATCCAATCTACCTTCCTTACACAAATTCTGTAATCTTTGAAAATCCAAGTGCCTTTAGATTGGACGACTTTGCCGATGATGAAAGCACTCAACATCTGTACTCCATCATGATCCGTCCTTGCTTTCTTCCTGTCGGTATGAGCACCTCCAACAGAATTATCAAACCAGGCTATGAATCTTACCAGCCGGTCATAGCAGCCCAGCAATTTGGTCTTGGGAAAATTCTATGACATTCAAGTATTTAGGATTATAAACACACTAGATTCTAGTATAAAGTGTGCATGTTTGATCTTGTGTATGTTTGTTCAAATTTGAATGCAAAAGGGAAAAGGATATTTATGTAATTCTGAAAAATTTAGGTCCTTTAGTGTTAAATGGGTGAGAATGGGAGGTAAAATCAAAATATATGAAGGTTGTTTTGCAAAAGTCAAGAACTTGCTTTTAAACCGCAAATATAGATGAAACTACCCAAAGGATGCAAGTGTGGTGTAGATTTTAAATAGGATTTAATTAAAGTTTAAAACTTTGCTAAGTTTTATGTTAGTTTCAAATCCTTAACTCTTTTGAAACTGAACCTTAAAGCAAAGTTGTAGATCTTGTTGAACTCCACACTTTTACTTTTTGGCACATTTTCATTTGAGCTATGGTTTGAAAGTTATCTAGGCTTTATAGAGGAGTCCCTGCATTTTTGGGAAATTGCAAACAGATCCCCCTTCGTCTACCTTGAGTCCCCTCCTCCTCTATTTCTCTGCGCCCGACCCCCGCCGCCCTCGCCGGCCATGTGCCGCGCACCTGCCGCCCCCATGCCGCCTTTCCTCGCGCCACGTGCCACCCCAGCACCTGCGCCGCTGCTTCCCACCTCGCGCTCGCCCTGTCCTCGCCTCTCCACGTCGCGCCACGACCGCCCGAGACGCCACGACTCCCGCCGGCTTGCCAGCTCCTGCTCCCGCATGACCACGCCTTCTTCTGGACCCCGAGCACGTCCTGGAGCTTCCCACGCACTCGCGCTTGCTTCCACGCGTTTGCATTTCCACAGCCATTTCTTCTTCCGAGCTCTCCACCTCGCCAAGCCTCCACCGCAGCTCCTGCTCGCTGTCGACAGCCGCCGCCATCGCTTCCCACCCCCGATCCAGTGCTTCTAGAGCACTGCCACGACCCACTAAAGCTCACAAGGCCACCCAATTTTGATCTCCTGCGCTAGATTGCCCGGACCACAGCGCCGATGAGCTCGAGCTCCCGCCGCCGCTCAGCCTCGCCATTGTCCCGGCGATCCACTGCCCCCTAGCCCCGGCCAAGCCCACCATCAGCACCACATCATCCCGGGAAAGCTTTCTAGCTACTCCTCCACTGCCCTCCTGCCCTCCGGCCACCGAATCGAAGGAAGCCGTGCCGCCTCCGCCGCCAGAGAAACCCGAGCCACCTCCACGCCGACAACCCCCTTCCGCCCCACCTCCAGCCGAACCAGGTACCGGAATAGCATCCCCATGACTCCACGATGCTCATGCATGCTTCATTCTTCCATGTTCGCTGGCCCCTCGCCGGGAACATGGGCGCGCTGCCACGGCCGCCGCCATTCCTCGCCGTCGACCATGCTCCGCCACCTTTCTTTGTGCCCACTACCCACCAATGTGTGCACCTCGTCCTATAGATTGTGTAGGACCAGTTTTCCCTTGGCCAAAACCTCACCGCCGGCGAGAACACGCAGGTCAGACCACCACGGCCGCCGTCTTGACCCGGCAAGGACCCCATTGTAATCTAGGTTTTCATGTTAGGGTCCCATGTGCAAAAACTCGAGGGCCTCTCTGCAAGTTTCTCTTTTAGTGTTGTTTGCAAAAGCTATCAACTTGTAAAATTGATAAAGATTTGTAAAAAATCCAAAAATAACCAAACCAATTTTGTTATACTCCTGAAATCTAACCCTACAACTTTTATTAATGAAGTTCAGTTTGAAACAAAATATTTTTAGAGTTATTTTAAACATTAGCAAAAGGGTATCTTGTACATAACTTTTGCATGCTAGCTCTTTTTCCTGTGATTTTTGGTGTGTAGTATGTTTAAGGTGAATACAAACTTGTGTAAAAAGTTCAGCACCAGTATTGCACCCTAGCTTTAGCTAATTTAATTTTGTGCAAATCAAGCTTGAAAGGATTTAAATTTATTCAAGCATATTGCTAAGGTTTTCATGCTTAGATATTTTTACCATGTGATGATCTGTAATTGAGTAGCTCATAATAAATATTTCAAGAATTTATAGCACTGTTTTACCTAAGCTTTGAATTTAAACTTGACATTTGAACTAAATTCAAATGGTTTAGTAGTTGTTTTCAGAAAATTATGAAAAATTCATAGTAAACTCATCCACTAGGAATAAGCTTATCCACAAAAATTCAAGATCAGAACCTTTATGGTTTTCAAAATAAAAATCAAACTTGTTAAGTCAATTCAATTAACTTAATTACTTTTGATAAATAAATTAAAGCACACAAGTAGTAGATTTGGGTTTTACCTTCTTGTTTTATGAAATTGTGTGTCTTAATCTATTAGATTGCAACTTTATCATGAAATAAAACTCTTAACTCGAGAACCAACTAATTCAAATCATTGCATATCATATAGAGTGAACGACACTCGACGACGGAGACTACGAGCTAGTCCCGGAACAAGAGCAATGGTTTTCTGAAGACCCAGTGAGCGTCGTCGAGACTCTAACTGAAGCTCCAAACCAAAGTTCAGAAATCCTTGACACTCCTGCCCCCAGCCCCGCACAAGAAGGCAAGCCCCGATGCATAACCCAGTATTTCAAATTACTACACCTATGCAGTTGTATCTTTATCTATATTATGCATTAAGTCTAGGTGTTGATATGGAACCCTAGATGCATGAATCCTAGGAACCTTTGTATTGTGCCTGAGTCCTGATCGAATAAATGCTCTGCTAATAGGACCGGTAAAAGTCGAGTGATTTTCTATCACTCGCGCGATATAGGAGTTAAATGCTTACTATTCTGCAATCACTATAAGGATGATGGACGGGGTCATGTGCAGTATCATGACTTGGAAGGTTACCCCGTCTGTGTTGATAAAAGTTGATAAGGTCGCAGTGTGTGGTAGTGGTGGCTAAGCATTTGAAAGTACTAGCCACATGCCGCGAAATATGGTAAGCGGTAAGCCTAGTAACCAATCGGCCCGAGGAGTGGACATGCCTTCCACCACTCGTAATTTGGTTTTTCTCATGCACCGATGTGCGGGAGTACGTTCCACATAGCGGACAGGAGTACGGTCATGTAGTCGCGCTACAGACGTATGTCTTGCACAATTGGTGTGCGTACGGTCCTACAGTCGCTTGAGGTGGCTCTGATCCACGAGTCGGAATGAAAGGCAAACGGTTGCTTCGGAACAACCGTTGGATGTTCCAAGCGTCTGAGTTAGGTTTGCCCTTGCAAGGTTTTGGAAATTCGATTCAGAATCGTCCGTTTCTCGCGGAGATTGAGACTGCTTATTCCTTCTGCCACATAGAGTAAGAACAGTAACCATTGTTGGAATAATCTTGATGGATGCTAATCCCTACCTTGTTTGTCTAGTATAGGTGCTTACCTAGAATGGTTAATGAAACTAGAATCTGAAAGCTAAAATATGAAAGTTAGTTCATACTCTTTGTTGCTTTTCAGCTAAAATTAAACCCAGAACTATTTCAAGCCTTCATGAGTCTAGTTACATGGCTAAGTATACCATAAAGCGGTTAAATCTTGCTGAGTATTAGTATACTCTGTCTTGCTATTAAATTTTTCAGGTATGACCTTTGAGAACCCCACGGATAGTCCTGCATGGCCAACCTCTGTTCCGTTTGGCTGGTCTGTGGAATGGGATCCGTCCCCGGCTGGCAGTGACCCTCCTGAATGACGCCATGCTTCGGGCTGAGCGCGGTGTCAACCTCCGCGACGTGTGTAGTCGCGTGTGAATTTCCTTCCGCTATGAACCTGGACAAGCTGTTTAGCTTGTGGTTTTTAAACAATATTTGTATAAGTCTACTTGAAGTTTGGAAACGGCTTGTAATAATGTTTAATTTTCTATGAATCAAAAGTTGGTGAGCTGTTGTGTGATGGTAAACTCGCCTTCATGCGAGGTAAACCTACTTCAATCCTGTTGAACCGTGGTTGCATCGGGCGGAGACCCGACAGACCAATGGGTTGTTCTGTTGAAGTGCGTTGAGTTAGTATCGGTTGTATAGCGATGACTAGCGCACTTGAACCGGAATAATTCAGACGGTTCTGCCATAGCTGGTATCAGAGCTGTAGGTTTACTCATACACCGCAGCAGCTTTTAAAAATGTTTTCAGGATAAAATTTGGCTTAACAAAAGAGTTTACAAATCGCGTTGGATTCGTTAAGGATCGGTGCTTAGATCGTAAAGCCCCAGGGATTTATATGGGAATGATCAGGTGGCTACTAGTATATATATATAGTCTAGCTCTAACTTGCAGCACTACTTTCTGTCAAAACTTACTTTCGAGCACAACCAACCCTAGATATTTATTTGTATTATTGTGTTCCTCAACGTCGAGATGAGAAGGTAAGAAGGTAAGGATCCTCAGCCAACTGAGGGAGATTGGGCTTCCCGTCGGTGATGCGAACCGAACGTTGTTTCTAAGGTAGTGGCCTACTTAAGATGCTGCCAATATATCAACTTAGGTTGAATATATTGGGAGTATATGGTTCGGCGCAGGGTATGGCGATCACTGTTCATACCCCCATTTTAAACGGTACCCCCGTGAATACGTTGTTTTGATAACGTATGTTAACGTTGTCCGTTCGGCGGAAATGGTATGGATACTGTTTCTATAGTGAACAGTACTATTTGGGAATGCTTTCATGTTGTGCTGCCATGAAAGGTTCATGTTATATACCTATGGTTTCTGCAGGTACACTAACCACGATTAAGTGGTTAAGATGGATAGGACTTATCGATTAGTTATTAGTGAGAGACGTATGTGTTATGCCACCGAAATTAACCACGTAAGTCTGAAGATATTCGACAATTGTTTTGGTTGTGAGGTCGAATAGTACGTGCATGCATAATCCATCCATAATTAAAATGATTGCATTAAATGTGTTGTTCTTTTAAGGCCGTATAGAGTGTTGTCTATTTTAGTGTGGTTTCAATAGGATTCTTGAGGTAGCCTTAGTTAAGTTTTCAGCATCCTTCAAAATCTCACCATCTGAATTCTTGTTTCAGATGGCGGCTCCTTCAAACATCTTTTGGGATCATGCAGGGCATCTCCATACCAATGCCTTGCACTGGGAGGGTTTTCCCCGTCTTTTATGGGAATCACTTAGTCTATTCTTCTACACCGAGCCTCCCCAGTATGATGGAGTGGAGTATAGAGAGGAGGGTGTTCCCCAGTGTAGAGTCAAGATGACTATTCCTCAGCACCCTTTTCGTTCTCAGTGGCAGCCCATCGAGGTCATTGTGGTTGGTTATCGTCTCGTCGACACAATTGAGACTGCAGCTCTTGAGGCCATCCACATCTTCTGCAACCAGCATCCCATGGAAGTTGCAGGTCATCCTATCGGCCTATTCCCTGCAATAGATTCCAGTGATCCTGAGTGGAATTTCAGGATAGCCCATTATGGTCATATGCTGGGAGATTCAGCCGAAGAAACACTCCGTGGTACAATCAGGTTCATGAATGTCCAGCACCACTATCAGATTCTGCTACGCCGTGGTATGGGTTAGTTGACTGGTATAGCTCAAGGTCATTATCGCAATGCTGATCGACAGGTCACTCAAATAGTAGAGCTTCAAGCCTTGGTTACGGAGAAGGAGGAAATTATCGCAGCACGGGATGAGACCATTCTTCACCGGGAGGATCAGATCAATGAGAATGATGCAATAATCACTCAACGCAACACGATCATTGAGTTCCTCCAGGAGCAAATCCACGACCTTATCCTTGAGGTTGATGACGCCCATGCTCACATCGATGAACTCCAGCAACAGCCAGTACCTCCTGCTGTACCTGTAGTACCTGAAGGTGGAGAAGAAGACCCAGAGGAAATTGAAGGAGTTTCTGATCTCGACTCCGAGCATGGAGACCCCGAACCCAATCCTCAGCCAGATCACTCCTCTTCCGGAAGCCAGTCCTCCGTAGGCAACCTCAAAAATTTTGAGTTCACCCAAATTGTCAATCTTTCAGATGTAATTAGTATAGAATGATGTGACATAGGTAGTGGGTAGCCTACCTAGACCTAGAGCCACTTGTTGTAGTATATGTGGCATGTGTACATATAGCTTGACCCATAGCAATTGAACCACTCTGATGTAAGATGTTAAGGACAACCAGTATCTGCGTTGTAATCTATGCCTCATGTTCTGTTATCTTGTTTCAATATCTTTGCACTTGGAATGAGTTGATTGAATGGAGCATGTGAATTACATATCTGTTAGCAGCGGTATATCTTCTGAAAATGGGAGTAAGGACATGTGATTAATAATGGACATCTCCTTTGTTTCAGATGGTTGGAGCCACACGTGGAACCCCGGAAGGTTTCCGGCCAGACTAAGCTAGCGGTTCCCAACAACCGCCACCAGCTAGTACAGGCTCAGATGGGCCAATTTCATCACCAATCCCGAGGTCATGATGAACACCCATCAGCTAATTACCAAGATTTTCTCAGCACCCAGGCCCCATTGTTCCATAAGGCAGACAAGCCCCTCGACGCTGATGCATGGCTTCGTACTATGGAGTCTAAGTTCGCATTGTTGTCTGCGCCATGCTTTAGACGAGAACAAGGCACTCTTTGCAGCTCAACAACTTCGCGGCACTGCCCGCATATGGTGGGACCATTACCATGCCATATAGCCGGCTGGTCATGTTGTCACATGGGATGAATTCTGGACCGCTTTCAGAGCACACCGCATTCTAGAGGGACTCATTGAGCGAAAGCTCAATGAATTTCTGAATTTGACTCAAGGAACCCGCACAGTTCTGCAATATGCACAGGTCTTCAATCACTTGTGCCAATACGTGGGTTATCATGTGGGCACTGATGTTCGTAAGTGAGACCGCTTCCATCGAGGCCTAAACACAAAGCTTAAAGAACGGCTGAACCTAGTAAGGGCCGACAACTTCAATGGTCAATATGACCATTACCCAAGAAGACTGCATATCAGCCCATAGGGCAGAAAAGAAACAGAAGACACCCACTGGACCCTCAACTGCGCAACCGCCGAGGTATCGGTTGGTCCAGAACACTGCTACCCGAGCACCGCCCCGGAACAATCTGCCAGGCAGATGGGTAGCCTGGCCACCCCAGCAGGCTCGATTCAATCGGCCACCGACACCACAACTCCAGCAACAACAGCAGAAAGGCCCGAGGCCAAGCTTCCCGCCATCCAATCAAGGAAACAACAACTATCATTGTTTCAATTGCGGCAGCCCATCCATTTCATTAAGGATTGCCCCCAACTCAGAAGATCTTTCCAAGGGCAAACATCCAACCTGAACAACAAGGGCAAGGGCAAGAAGCAGATGGTACAAGTCCGCCAGGGGAGGGTGAACTTCACGACTCTATCTGAACTCCCCGAGGGTGCGCCAATAATGACGGGTACTTTCTCTATAAACTATCAACCCGTGATTATACTTTTTGATTCTGGTGCCACCCATAGTTTTATCAGTTCAAAATGTGGAACAAAAGTAGGCTTGGATCTTTATCCTACTAGTGGAGACTATATGATAGCGACTCCTAGCAGTAAAATCTCATCAAATCAAATCTATAGAAAGGTGCGAATTCAGCTGGGTAGTAATTTGATCAAAATAGATTTACTGTTATTGGACCTAGAAGGAATGGATGTTCTCCTAGGCATGGATTAGATGACTAGGCACCGAGTATCATTAGATATCTCTTTCCGAGCCGTGGAGATAGATTCACCTGAACATGAACCTACTACTCTCTATCTTCCACAACGGTCCTATTAGCAGAGCATCTATTCGATATGGACTCAGGCACAATACATAGGTTCCTAGGATTTATGCATCTAAGGTTCCATTTCAACTCCTAGACTTAATGCAAGATATACTATTTACGTATAAGATTGCATAAATGTAGTAATTTAAAATACTAGGTTATGCACCGAGGCTTGCCTTTACTAGTGGGGCTGGAGTCAGGGATGTTAGTATTATTATCTTCCGAACTTTGGTTCGGGGCTTTAGATAATCCCTTGGTGACGTTCATTTGGTCTTCAGAAATATCCTCTGTAGACTCCTGGGAGATCTTGTAGGTACCGTTTGCGGAAGTAGTCGTATCTATATGCAATGCAACATTACATTCAAAGTGTGCACATAAAACTATCTTAATTTATGATAAAGTTGCAATCCAACACTCATTTAACATATTACTTATATAACAACCAAAAAGACCTGAAACTAAACTTGGATAGAGCTTGAGGTGGGCAACTAACTAAAATCGGCTATTTGTTGAAGATTACAACAGAGCCGATTGGAAACAATATGTAACGCCCGCGTTTTTTTTACCTTATTTAAATTACAGTACAAATCACTCGCTAAAAATAATTTTCAAAACTTTTTCGTCATGAAGCTCAGATCGCTCCTAAACCCTTTACCGTCTGAGCTCCTAATCGCCCAAAACACTTCCCGACGTTTCGCCGTCTGACATCCAAAATTAACCGCCATCCTTTCTCTATTCCTCGACCCACGCGCCGTGCCACGTGCTCAACCCCGCGCTCGCGACCGTCGCCGCGAATTCCGCCGACGCACCCCCCTCCCTCCCTTTCCCCTGTTTCTCTTTTCCCCTTTTCTTTTTTCCTTTTTCCTTCTCCTCCTCTCACTTCCCTTGCACGCGCAGCACGACGCCGAGCAGAGCTCGACGCCGAGCGCCCGGCCACCACCCCCCCCTCACTGGCGACCTTCACTGGCGCTGCCCAACTTGGCCCCTCCTCTGCGCGCGCCGTGCCCCCTTGCCCGCCTCGGTGCTCGCGCTTGCCCCTGCGAGCCGCGGCGGAGCAGAGCTGGCCGCCGCGTGTCACCTCTCCACTGGCCGCCCCCCCTGCACAGCGCATCCCCCAGGCCGCCCCTCCCCGCTACGCGCCACCGACCACCCTGCGCGGCGACGACCCAGCGCCACCGCCGCCCCCACCGCCATTACTGGCCGCCTCCGGAGCTCACCGGCCTCCACCGCGCCCCCCTCCTTCCCGCCCTCGCCGGCCTATAAATACCCCCACGTCGCGCCCCGCCACCACCACAACCTCCACCGCCGCCCTAGCCCCCCCTCTCTGGCCCTGCATCGCCGCTGCCGCAAGAGCCTCCGCCCACCGCTGCTGGCCACCGTGGGCAGGCCGCGGTGCGCCACCCCAGCTCGTGGTGAGTAGAGGAATAGGTTCCCCTTGCTCCCCTCTCCATTTTGCCCCTGCCCCCGGTCGCCGCCGTGCTCTGGAGCCGCCGGAATCGGCGCCACCGCCGGGCCCCTCCCCCTCCTCTGTTCCAGGCAACGGGAGGAGGAAGAAGGGCAACTTTGCCCTGAGCCCCCTGCCCTTCTGCCTATTTCATTAAGAGCCCTCCCTCTCTTTAATCCTGTAACATTCCTGTAACTAGAATTTAGACTCTAGGTATTAGTGTGTGGTATGTATAGTAGGATTAGTACAAAGCACTAAGGGTGTATTTGTAAAGTATGAATTTTATAAGTTCTTGTGTACAATTGTGTGAAAATATTCTTAAATGTCAAATTCAATTGACTATAGCAAAGAAAAGTACAAATATGAAGTTAAAAATCTAAGAGAAATAGGCTTTGTATAAAACTAAGGATTTATATGAAATTAGAACAAATATAAGGGTTACTTATGAAATGGTTGGAATATAAAAGTCAAATTCAAATTTGCTTAAGGGTTAATGTGTAAAAATACAAGTAATCATGACAGGTCAGAAAATTTGTAAACATGCCCAAAGTTTGATCAAAATTAGGTGGGCAAAGACAAATTAATTTAAATTCCATCTTATTTCAAAATGTAATCCAAATAGCTGTAAACTTTGAGTTTCTGAACCCAAGCCCTAAAGAAAAGTTGTAGAGTTTGAAAAACTCTACAACTTTCATGTTGAACACTTTTTCATTTGACCTTTGTAGTAGTGGGAAAATTTTAGTTTACAGAGGAGTCCCTGAATTTTTTAGAAATCACAAACTAGTCCTTCCGACTCCAGTCTGCTTCGTCTTCCTCTGACCGCGCCGCTTCCCCCTTCTGCTCCGCCCTGCCACCGCCGTTCACCGCCGGCGCAGACCTCCAGAGCTCCACCTCCAGCTGCTACACCATCCACGCGTCACCTTCCCTCTGTTCCGGCCGTTTTCCTCTCCCTTCCTGGCCGCACGCGCGCGCGCCACGATATCCCGAGCTATCTCCGGCCGCCACCTCCTTGCCGTCGTGGACAGCTCACTGCAGCGCCATAACCTCCTCCCTCTCGCGCGCAACAGCACCACTTCAACACACACAGCCTATTCTGTTACTTCCAGAGCCCAATTCCGAGGAACCGAGCCGCATTTCCTCGCCGCCGTCTTCCTCCGCTCCGGCCGCGCACAACACGCCCGTGGGCAGCCCACACCGGACCTCCTCCGCCTCAATCAACGCCTACACAAGCTTTCCCGTGACTTGCTCGTGCTCGACGACCCATTGTTCTTCCTCAATTTCTACTGAAGTTTTGTCCCCGACGAGCGCCGCCGCCGCCGCCTTCGGCCTCCACCGTGGGCAGCTCGCTCCAGGTACTCCCACACCACCACGACCCCCTAGCCAGCACCACATCATCACCCTGAAGCTGTACGACCCATCCATTGGCCCTCTAGTGCACCACAGTGCCTTTCCGACGCTCGCCGGCGTTCTTCCTCGCCGCCGCCGCATCGGTCTCCGTCGAGTCCCATCGATCCAGCATGTGTTCATCCAATTGATGGCACGTACACGTTCCCCACGACTCACTGGTTCTCGTGCGCAGGTTACTTGTCGACGTTCGCCATCGGAGTTCCGCCGTCGATGGTGACCCCTCCGCCATCACCTCGGGCTCAAGTCGAACTTCACCATTCCGGCCATCCCCGTCCACGACAAGTAGTGCAACTAGACCACAGTAAGACCCTGAGCTTTTCCCTAACCTTGGACCTCGCCGCCGGTGATCATCGTCGCCGGAACACGGCCGCCCCGCCTTGCTCTGCTTCGGTTCCCAGTCTAAGGACCTCGGGTTAGAAGGAATAGAAGTCCAGGGGGGTTTGTGCAAAGGAGTAGACTCACATGAATAGTGCCGAGGGACCTCCTTATGTAAATATTGCTGCCAACTTAGAAATGCTATATCTCTTCAAGGAAAAATCATAAAATTGTAAACTAAATTTTGTTGGAATCTTTAGATAAAGGTCTGCAACTTTGCTTAAGGGGTCAACTTCAGTTTTTGAATGTTTGATGATCTAATCTAAATATCAAATTTAATTGCTTGTAGGCTTAGAAAATGCATAGTAATTCATAGAAAAATGATAAAATGGTAAAACCAGTGATGATAATTTTCTTTTAACATGTAGAATTGAAGAAAAATAATTATCTTAGTATTCTAATATTAGTTCCTTAATGTACAAGTTTAAATAGAAATAGTATATAGTTCATCTTACATAATTAATTTTTCATATATGTTAATGGTTTAAAAAAAATCATGAAAAATATATTAAAGTTCTGTTTTGTATTATTGCCACCTATTATTAAGTTTTCAACTACGAATTAGGTATTAAATAAATTGGATATAATATAATTGATCTATAGTATAATTGTAACTTAAAATTAATATAAATAATGAGTGTAGTCATCGTATAAAGCCTTTACATATATTTAGGAATCACCCCAATGGTTGCTCCATGCCACTAGTTAGGTATGTAGTGTAACTAACCCTGTTGTTTAATGGGTTTAGATAAAACATATAATGCTCGATAAATGACTGCCCAGTACAGGGTAACTAAGTTATTTATCGAAATATAACATCCTTTACATGGAATTGCAACTTTATCGTGAATTGAAATACAAATGTATGCATCCATTAAACTTCATCTTGCATATCATGTAGACTCGACCACTCTCACTGACGGGGACTATCAGCTGATTCCGGATCAAGAAGGAGGTTATTCTGAAGACTCCGGGAATCTCGTCGCGGATTTCTCTGAAGCCCCGAACCAAGGTTCGGAAGATATAAATTTGACTAACCCCAACCCCACCAGCGAAGGCAAGCCCCGGACATAACCCCTACTTTATTACACTGCAACCTATACTATTTACGTATATCTTTATGCATTAAGTTCTTAGGAGTTGTTTGTAAACCTTAGTTGCATAATTCCAGGAACCAATGTATTGAACACTAGAACTTGAGTCCGAATAGCTGCTCTGCTTATAGGACCGGTAGAAGTCGAGTGATTTTCTGTCACTCGCGCGATATATAGGAGTTGTAATGTTTACATTCCTGTTATCACTATAAGGATGACGGACGGGAGTTCTATGAGGTATCATGGTCAAGATGATACCCCGTCTGTTTTGATGAATTTGATAAGGTCGCAGTGTGTGGTAGCGGTGGTTAAGCATTTGAAAGTACTAGCCACATGCCGTGAAATATGGTAAGCGGTAAGCCTAGTAACCAATCGGCCCGAGGAGTGGACATACCACCCACCACATGTATTTGCTTCTTTTGGTTACTTTGTTCGACGTGTAGGCAGACGTGTTGCTGGGCAACCAGGAGTACGGGTTTTGTAGTCGCGCTACAGACGTACGTCCTGCACTTTGGAAGTGCGTATGACCTGCAGTCGCTTGTGGTGGCACTGATCCACGAGTCGGAATGAAAGGCAAACGGTTGCTTCGGAACGACCCTTTGGTGTTCCAAGCATGTGTGTTAGGTTTACCTTGCAAGGGTTGAATCTCGATTCAGAATCGTCCGCCTCTCACGATGTATGAGACTGCTTATTCCCTTTGCCACATAGAGTAACAAGAGTAATTATGTGATTATCAAAGATGATGTTTGAGTAAAGATTCTACCATGTTTGAATAGTTATAGGTGCTTACCTAGAATGGTTAATCAACTAGAATCTGAAAGCTAAAAGTTGAAATTAAGGATCTACTCTTTGTTGCTTTTCAGCTGAAAACTCTACCTAAAGCTAAAAGCCATCATGAGTTTAGTTATGGGCTAAGGTATACCCATCTCCGGGTAAGTCTTGCTGAGTATTAGTATACTCAGCCTTGCTTTTGTTGATTTACTCCAGGTAATCCTCCTGATGAGCCAGCTTTCATTACACCGTGGCCCTACCCTTTGCCTGATGGTTGGTCCGTGGAATGGGATCCGTCCCCGGCCAACACAGATTCCGCTGAGTGATATTATGCCAGGGCTAGCATAATATCTGTAATGATATAATGACTACGCTTTTTAAACTCCGCTGCTTTGTCTAAAAACTAAAACCTGTCTTGTAATAATCTCTCCTCCGTGGGAGCTAATGCTGCTTTGTACATTTTTGTAATATAACTGCTTGTGGTGTAAGATATTTTGGCATTATATCTCTGGACTCACCTTCGTGTGAGGTACCTTGTTGGATCCTGAGTTCGGTGGTTTATCGGGACGTTACCCGACAGACCAATAGTATTATACCGTTTGAAGTACGAGGTAGCCCTCCAGTGAGGACTCGCGTACTTGAGTCGGTATAATTCAGGTTGGTTCTGCCACAGCTGGTATCAGAGCTAACAAGGTACACTGGAGATATAAAGTGCCTTAAACATACTTTCGATATAAAATTTGACCAACAAAGTATTTTGCTAAAGGTAAGTTGGATTCGTTAAGGATTATGTATAGTACGTAAGCCCTAGGGTAATGTTATTAAGGGAATTAGAGGTGGCTGTAACATATATATATATAACTCTGACTTCCAGCATTACTTTTCTGTTGAAACCTAAATTTCTTGCACAATTCAACTTTACTTTATGTAACGACATCTTCGATCATGAGGTAAGAAGGTAAGGATCCTCAGCCAACTGAGGGAGCTTGGCCTTCCTGTCGGTGATGCGAACCGAACGCTGTTTCTCAAGCAGTGGCCTACTTGAGATGCTGCCAATGTACCAACCTCAGTTGACTACATTGGGAGTATATGGTTCGACGCAGGGTATGGCGATCGCTGTTCATACCCCCACATTTTGCGGTACCCCCGTGAATACGTTATCTCGATAACGTATGTTAACATTGTCTGTACGGCGGAAATTGTACAGATGCTGTTTCTATAGTGAGCAGTAATGAATGGGGACGCTTTCATGACATGCTGGCATGAAAGGTTCATTGGTTATATATATTGTGGTTTTCTGCAGGTACACTAACCACGAATACGAAACTAGGACGGATAGGGTTTACCGACTAGTTAATAGTGAGAGACGTAATTATATTGTGCCACCGTAACTAACCACGTAAGACCAAGATTACTTGGCAATTATTTCTGGTTGAGAGGACGATTAGTGCGTGCATGCATAATCCATTAATCAACTAAATTGAATGCTTAAATTGATGCTTCCTAAGAAATAGGCAACATGTTGGTATTTCTTAATTTGGGTAAGTAAGAATCTTTAGTTGGGTATCTTAGGCATCCATCTGATTTCCAGCTTTTGCTGTTACCAGAATTAGCTATCTTAATCCATATTACCTTGTAAATTTTATCAACAGGGTAAAAATATCTTACCATTTGCATTGTTGTCGCAGATGGCTGCTCCTGCTAATACCTTTTGGGATCAGGAGGGGCACTTTCACACCAATGGTTTACATTGGGAAGGGTTTCCTCGTCTTTTGTGGGAATCCTTGAATATGTTTCATTATACAGAGCCTCCTCTGTATGATGGGGTAGAGTATCATGAAGAAGGAGTTCCCCGCTGCAGGGTTAAGATGATAATTCCTCAACACCCTTTCCGCTCCTTATGGCCTCCCATAGAAGTGGAAGTGGTTGGATATCGTCTAGTGGATACTCTTGAAACTGCTGCTTTAGAAGCTATCAAACTCTTCTGCAATCAACATCCAATTGAAGTTGCCGCATATCCTATTGGGTTATTTCCTACCATTGACCCTGATAATTCGGAATGGAATTTTCGGACAGAGCATCTTGGTCATATGCTAGGAGATCTGGCTGAAGAAACCGTCCGTATCCTTACCAGGTTCATGGATGTGCAACATCACTACCAGATTCTACTGCGTCACGATGTGAATCAGATAACTGGTGTGGCTCAAAGTCACTATCGGAATGCTGACCATCAGGTGACCCAAATAGAAGAATTACAAGCTTTGGTGACTCAGAAGGATGAAATTATTGCAGCAAGAGATGAGACAATCCTCCATCGTGAAGATCAGATCAATGAGAGTGATCATATTATCACTCAGCGTGACACTGTTATTGAGTTCCTACAGGCACAAATTCATGATCTGATACTTGTGGCTGATGATGCTCAGGCTCACATTGAGGAATTGCAGCAGCAACCGATACTTCACGCTATACCCATAATTCCTGAAGAAGAAGAAGACCCAGAAGAGATTGAGGGTGTTTTAGAGATTGACTCTGAGCATGGGGATCCAGTTCTTAGTCCCCATCACTCTTCTTCTGGCAGTCAATCCTCTGTAGGCAACTTCGATGATTTTTAGTTTAGCAAATCGTCGACTATCTAGATGTAACCTATGGGGAGTGTAATAACTTAAGGAGTATGTAACTTAGCTAGATCTCATGCCAATTGTTGTAACATAGATGGCCTGCGTAGAGATCTTTTAGATGTACGATGCGGAAAACAAAAGAACCAATATTGTAATATAAGTTTCCTGTTTTATCATCCTGTTCATTATCCTTATGATTCTGAAATGAGATGATTGAATGGAGTATGTGCTTTGTTTATATCTTCTGAAATTGGGAGTAAGGCTATATGGTTAATGATGGACATCTCCTTTGTTTCAGATGGTTGGAGCCACACGTGGAACCCCGGAAGGTTTCCGGGCTGATCAGGCCAGCGGTTCCCAACAACTGCCACCACCTCCTCCCAACCTTGCCGAAGTCATGGCTCGGCAAACGGAGCTGCTCAACCTGCTGGTACAAGCCCAGCAAAACCAGCAGCATCAATTCCGAGGAGGCCGTGATGATCGCAATCCTCCTGTGGCTAGTTACCAAGATTTTCTTAGTACCCAGCCGCCTTTCTTCAGTAAGGCGGAAGAACCATTGGATGCCGATGCCTGGCTCCATATTATTGAATCAAAGTTCGCTCTCCTGACCATACCTTGTGCGGACTCTAGCAAAGCTTCCTTTGCTGCTCAACAACTTCGTGGTGCTGCTCGAATCTGGTGGGACAATTTCTATGCCATGCAACCTGCAGGGCATGTCATCACATGGGATGAATTCCGGGTCGCCTTTCGAGCACATTATATTCCCGCAGGACTATTGGAGCGAAAACTTAATGAGTTCCTGGCTCTTACTCAAGGTGCCAATACAGTTCTGCAGTACGCACAGAATTTCAATCATCTGTGCCAGTATGCGGGATATCATGCAGATAATGATGCCAAGAAACAAGATCGTTTCCGTCGAGGCCTTAATACCAAGCTCAAGGAACGCCTGAACCTTGTAAAGGCAAATACTTTCAGCGAGCTGGTTAATATGGCTTTTAACTCAAGAAGATTGCATCGTGGCGCATTATGCCGAGAAAAAGCGGAAGACTCCTACTGGACCCTCGAGTGCTCAATCACCGAGGTATCGGGTTGTTCCCAATACACCATTCAGAGCACCGCAGCGGAATGCCCCAACAGGCCGATTGGTTTTCAGGCCGCCCCAACAGCAGGGAAGGTATAAACCTCCCATTCCTCCGCAACAAGCACAACCATCTGGCCCATGGCCAAATGTTCAACAAGTACCACAGAGAGGCAGCAACTATCGCTGTTTCAATTGCGGAAGTGCGGATCATTTCATCCGGGATTGTCCGCGGCCCAAGAAACCTAATCCAGGACGAGGTTCTACCCAGGGTAACCAGAATAAGGGCAAGAAGCCGGTGATGCAAGTCCGGCAAGGACGGATTAACTTCACCACTTTGACAGAACTTCCAGATGGAGCTCCCGTCATGTCGGGTACATTTTCTATTCACCACAAACCAGTTGTTACTTTATTTGATTCTGGAGCAACACATAGCTTTATTAGTAACAACTGTGGTACCCGACTAGGACTTGATTCTTGCCCTATCCAGGGGTCATATATGATCACTACCCCTGGAGGAAATATCACTTCCAACCGAATAAGTAGATATGTGCCAATTCAGTTAGGTAACATTGAAATCAAAACTGATTTGATTTTACTAAGTTTGGAGGGTATTGATATTATACTTGGGACAAACTGGATGACTGAACATCGAGTCCGGTTAGATATATCTTCCCGAGTTATCGAAATTGATTCACCATATTGTGGGGCCATTACTCTTATTCTGCCTTCGCCAGAATGTCTACACCCTTGCACATATGCTATCACAGATATCAAAGTCAAGGATATTCCGATAGTATGTGAATATCCCGATGTCTTTCCAGACGACTTGCCTGGAATGCCCCCAGATAGAGACATCGAGTTCATCATTGAACTTCAACCGGGCACTGCTCCTATTTCAAAGAGGCCGTATCGCATGCCTCCAAATGAATTAGCAGAACTGAAAATTCAGCTTCAAGATCTTCTTGATAAGGGGTATATACGTCCAAGTGCTTCACCTTGGGGTTGTTCTGCTCTCTTTGTCAAGAAGAAAGACGATAGTCTGAGGCTATGTGTCGATTACCGTCCACTCAATGCGGTTACTATTAAAAATAAGTATCCTCTTCCCCGCATTGATATCTTGTTCGATCAACTAGCCGGAGCTAAGGTCTTCTCCAAGATTGACTTACGCTCTGGTTATCATCAGATCAAGATTAGGCCTTGTGATATTCCAAAAACGGCCTTCTCGACCAGATATGGACTTTATGAATATCTGGTTATGTCATTTGGACTTACTAATGCACCGGCATACTTCATGTATCTCATGAATTTAGTATTCATGCCGGAGTTAGACAAATTTGTCGTGGTCTTCATTGACGACATTTTAATATACTCCAAGACTAATGAAGACCATGCTAATCATCTACGAGTCGTTCTTCAACGACTACGTGATCATCACCTTTATGCCAAATTCTCGAAATGTGAATTCTGGCTAGATAGTGTAAAATTTCTAGGACATACTATCTCTAGTCAAGGCATATCAGTTGATCCAACCAAAGTCCAAGAGGTTATGGACTGGAAACCTCCAACTTCAGTCCATCAAATCTGAAGTTTCCTTGGATTGGCGGGATATTATCGCCGATTCATTCCGGATTTCTCGAAGATAGCCAAACCAATGACTGAGCTACTTAAGAAAGAAGTTAAGTTCCGTTGGGATGATAGGTGTGAGGAAGCATTTCACACCTTGAGAAAACTTCTGACGACAGCTCCAGTACTAGCTCAGCCGGATAATACCCAGCCTTTTGATGTCTACTGTGATGCTTCTGGAATTGGCCTTGGTTGTGTTCTTATGCAAAACAACCGGGTTATTGCTTATGCATCTCGAGCACTTCGGACTCATGAGCAAAACTATCCAACGCACGATCTTGAATTAGCCGCAGTTATCCATGCTCTCAAGATTTGGAGACATCATCTTATGGGTGCTAAGTGTAATATTTACACTGACCATAAGAGCCTCAAATATATCTTCACCCAAGCTGATCTAAATATGAGGCAAAGGCGTTGGTTAGAATTGATTAAAGACTACGACCTTGAGTACACTATCATCCAGGCAAAGCCAATGTGGTTGCGGATGCACTTAGCCGCAAAGCACACTGTCACTGTTTATCCGTAGCAACTTTCCGTGACACTCTTTGCAATCAGATGCGGGAACTCAATTTAGAGATCATTCCTCAAGGTAGTCTGAATCAGCTATCTATTGAGTCTACCCTTCGAGATAAAATTATCATGTCTCAGCTCTATGATGAGGGTATCAAGATTATTAAATCCAAGCTATCTCTTGGAGAAGCTAAATATCGGTGTTTTCATACTGATCATCAAGGAGTCCTATGGTTCAACGATCGTATTGTTGTGCCTAAGGATCATCAACTTCGTAAGCAAATCCTCGACGAAGCACATTTGTCCAAATTCTCTATTCACCCTGGTAGCACCAAGATGTATCAAGATCTTCGGCAACATTTTTTGGTGGACCAGAATGAAGAGAGAAATTGCCAAATATGTATCCGAGTGTGATACATGCCAGAGAGTTAAAGCTAGTCATTTAAAAGCCTCTGGTACGCTTCAGCCATTACCCATACCGTCATGGAAATGGGAAGACATTAGCATGGATTTCATTGTCGGTCTTCCCAACACATCTCAAAAGCATGACTCCATATGGGTGATCATTGATAGACTCACGAAAACAGCTCATTTTCTCCCTGTGCATACCACTTACTCTGCTAAAAGGTATGCCGAAATCTATCTGGACCAAATCGTTCGATTACATGGGGTTCCAAAAACTATCATCTCTGATCGAGGGCCCCAATTTATCCACGATTTGGGAGCAATTGCAATCAGCTCTAGGGACCAAATTGATGCAAAGCTCTGCGTATCATCCCCAGACTGATGGGCAACTGAGCGAGTTAACCAAATCCTTGAAGACATGCTCCGAGCTTGTATTATTCACTATGGTACAAGTTGGGACAAGTGCCTTGCTCTAGCTGAATTTGCTTATAACAACAGTTATCAAGCTAGTCTTCAAATGGCTCCTTTCGAAGCGTTATATGGTCGCAGATCTCGAACTCCTTTGAGTTGGTCTGAGACCGGTGAACGTAAAATCTTCGGACCAGACCTAGTCATTGAAGCCGAAGATAAGGTTAAGATTATCCAATCTAATCTTAAGACCGCTCAGTCCAGACAAAAGAGCTACGCAGATAAGAGGAGGAAGCCTCTGCAATTTCAAGTAGGAGATTTTTGTCTATCTCCGAGTATCTCCTACCAAAGGTGTCCAACGTTTCGGCATTAAGGGGAAGTTAGCACCTCGATACGTCGGACCTTCGAAATTCTTAATGTTTGTGGGCCAGTAGCATATAAACTCCGCCTTCCATCTCAATTGGCTGCTATTCATGATGTATTTCATGTTTCTCAACTTAAGAAGTGTGTCAAAGTACCCACGGAAATTGTTGAGACATGCGCCATTGAGATTGAAACCGATCTCTCATACATCGAACAACCTCTTCGAATCCTGGATATCAAGGAAAGACTCACCAGAAGAAGGGCAGTTAAGATGTACAAAGTTTTATGGGATCATCACACCGAAGAAGAAGCGACTTGGGAAACTGAGTCTTATCTTCAACGGAATTTCCCAGATTTTCTTCAAGCCAATCCCCAAATTTAATCATCCGTTTCTGCTCAGCTTTAGAATCTCGGGACGAGATTCTTTTTAAGGGGGGAAGGCTGTAACATTCCTGTAACTAGAATTTAGACTCTAGGTATTAGTGTTGTGGTATGTATAGTAGGATTAGTACAAAGCACTAAGGGTGTATTTGTAAAGTATGAATTTTATAAGTTCTTGTGTACAATTGTGTGAAAATATTCTTAAATGTCAAATTCAATTGACTATAGCAAAGAAAAGTACAAATATGAAGTTAAAAATCTAAGAGAAATAGACTTTGTATAAAACTAAAGGATTTATATGAAATTTAAAACAAATATAAGGGTTACTTATGAAATGGTTGGAATATAAAAGTCAAATTCAAATTTGCTTAAGGGTTAATGTTGTAAAAATACAAGTAATCATGACAGGTCAGAAAATTTGTAAACATGCCCAAAGTTTGATCAAAATTAGGTGGGCAAAGACAAATTAATTTAAATTCCATCTTATTTCAAAATGTAATCCAAATAGCTGTAAACTTTGAGTTTCTGAACCTAAGCCCTAAAGCAAAGTTGTAGAGTTTGAAAAACTCTACAACTTTCATGTTGAACACTTTTTCATTTGACCTTTGTAGCAGTGGGAAAATTTTAGTTTACAGAGGAGTCCCTGAATTTTTTTAGAAATCACAAACTAGTCCTTCTGACTCCAGTCTGCTTCGTCTTCCTCTGACCCGCCGCTTCCCCCTTCTGCTCCGCCCTGCCACCGCCGTTCACCGCCAGCGCAGACCTCCAGAGCTCCACCTCCAGCTGCTACACCATCCACGCGTCACCTTCCCTCGGTTCCGGCCGTTTTCCTCTCCCTTCCTGGCCGCACGCGCGCGCGCCACGATATCCCGAGCTATCTCCGGCCGCCACCTCCTTGCCGTCGTGGACAGCTCACTGCAGCGCCATAACCTCCTCCCTCTCGCGCGCAACAGCACCACTTCAACACACACAGCCTATTCTGTTACTTCCAGAGCCCAATTCCGAGGAACCGAGCCGCATTTCCTCGCCGCCGTCTTCCTCCGCTCCGGCCGCGCACAGCACGCCCGTGGGCAGCCCACACCGGACCTCCTCCGCTCAATCAACGCCTACACAAGCTTTCCCGTGACTTGCTCGTGCTCGACGACCCATTGTTCTTCCTCAATTTCTACTGAAGTTTGTCCCCGACGAGCGCCGCCGCCGCCGCCTTCGGCCTCCACCGTGGGCAGCTCGCTCCAGGTACTCCACCCACCACACAACCCCTAGCCAGCACCACATCATCACCCTGAAGCTGTACGACCCATCCATTGGCCCTCTAGTGCACCACCAGTGCCTTTCCGACGCTCGCCGCGTTCTTCCTCGCCGCCGCCGCATCGGTCTCCGTCGAGTCCATCGATCAGCATGTGTTCATCCAATTGATGGCACGTACACGTTCCCCA